>NC_057813.1:758870036-758871039 GCF_018294505.1 Triticum aestivum | reverse complement strand
GCACGGCTCCTGATGCATGTGTGAAAGTGTTGTGGCATGCGTAGACGCCCGTCTTGGGGCTCCGTGGTGTGGCCCCCCTCCACGGACGGCAGCGCCTCCGTCACTTGGAGGGGGGAATCGTGCGGGTGCGGTAGAACCGGAGGGAATCAAGTGGTGGGTTGTGTCCAGACCGTGTTCGGGGATGTTGCTGTGGGCAGACCTGTCGCAACCAGGTGGAAGAGACCACTGGTCAAAGCCCGTCCGGCAAAAGTCAAAGGGCTAGATCTCCTGATCAACTAGGATTCGGGGTGGCCTTCAGGGTGTAGCTATGTCAGCGAAACATCGCACGGCTCCTGATGCATGTTGAGACTACAGGGTAGGGACCTATTTATAGACTCCACTTCCAGGTGTTTTAATATTCCATCCGTTTTCGGAAAAATACGTGTGACGCCTGAACAATAATACTTTTCCTCCATCAAGGAGTTTCATTGAAAAATTTCCAATTCCAAAGTGTATAAGATTTAGTAGCAATGAAAAAACACACAATATATATAATTTCCTTTGGTACTGTTAGCACGTGTCAATAAAATTGCTACTGTATTCCAGCAATATAATACATAGAACCTTAAATCCATAAATCAACTATTTGAAAGTAGTGACATATACATATTCAATGCAAATATTAACAATGTGCATACCATTAAATGAGAGCAAATTTCCTTAATTTTCCCGAGTGGTTTCCATCTTCCTCCATAAATAACTAATTTTCAACAATAGACAATTCTGTGAATTCCTTTTCATGCAAAGCTGGCATTATTACCACAATTTTCGCAAAAAAGAAAAGTCCTCGCAAAAAAAAAGTCCTCGCAAAAAAAAGCCACTCGTGCCTTATCCACCTCGCCCCGAGCCCCCGACCACTCGATCCACCCCCTCCGCCGCCCCTGATCTTCGCCGCCGCCGCCCCCTTCTGCGCCGGCGCCGCCCCGGCCCGGGCCGCATCGCGGCGTCCCCGCCCTGGCCGCAT
>NC_057813.1:758866711-758869177 GCF_018294505.1 Triticum aestivum | reverse complement strand
TTTCCGTATTTCGGGCCGGGCTTTCGGGCTTCGGGCCGGGCTTGCACGTGCGCGTACTAAAAAACAGCATTCGGGCCGGGCTTTCGGGCTTCGCGCTTGATTTCGGGTCGGGCTCGGGCTTGAAAATGTGGAGTATTTCGGGCTTCGGGCCGGGCTCGGGCTTGAGAAATGAAGGTCGGGCTTTTACAAGCCCGGCCCGAAACCCGGCCCGGCCCGACGTTTGACCAGGTTTACTAGAGAGCATTGGCAAGACCCAAATTTTACATCGATTTGGACCTCCTATTAGTCACCAGTAGTTTACTTGCTTGGAGTTTTCATTATGGCTGTCTCCCAATATACAAATGTACCGAGTTTGATTACCATGTTAAGATTACTTATATAATATATAATGATATGTATACTTCCACGGCGATGAGATGATATATATACTTTTGGCACGGTGGATTAGCATTCTTTGTTGTGTCGCATCTTCGTGATGAGTGGTTTTTTGTTCATGATGGTCTTGCTACAAAATAATGATGAAATATTTTTTGACACTTCATGGTCTTGCTAAAATAATGATGAAGGCATCTAGTAAATAAATCTATGAAGGCATTGGTCCGTGATCTAAGCTTTTTACACTTGATGATCTAAGTTTTTTTGTCGGTAAAATTTACAGGCTTTCTGGTGTTGCATATCTTTGGAGTCATCATCGTCGAAGGCATTGGTCTGTGATTTCGTCGCTGTTTGACTACTTCGTCTACAGTCGAGGGTGAGCTACGAATCCATCTTAATAATCATGTCACTAGATTTTCTTTTCTCGTCAAGTCGCGTAACCTAGGCGTCTCTCGTCCGAAATGGTTGCATCGATAAATATGCATTCAATTGCATATTTATCACCGCAGCTCTTTCGAATTGTGTTCTTTAGATGACTTGTGGTCTTTTAGATGACTTGTGTGCTTCTTTAGATGCTTATGTTTGTGATGATGGTTATGTTTTTCATGATACTTATATTGTTGTGATGGTGTTTATTGTGAGGATGATACTTATATATGTTGTGTATGTCTATTTCATCATATATATATGCTGTGAATTTGAATTGAAATCAAACAGAAAAAAGGAAAAAAAATCAGACGGAAACTATGCCTATGTTGCCTCTTGTATGATGCTACTGATTGCTGCACTGCACTGCACTGGACTGTATTGTTTTTCCCTGCTGATGCTATTGCTAGTTATTTGTAATTAAGCTCCATGTACCTTTGTTTTTGTTTCAGATTTTGGTGAGATCTCCTCTCCACCGCCGTCACTCCCACTGCCACTCCTCTCTACCACTGCTGCACGGATCCATGGCAGAGTCAGCAAGTCTCCTCCATGGCCTCCAGGATGACATCTTCATGTTTGAGATCCTCCTTCGCCTGCCCCCCAAATCCCTCCTTCGCTGCCGTGCAGTCTGCCACGACTGGCGCGGCGCCACCTCCGACCGCGACTTCCTTGTCGCCCACCACGCCCGCCAGCCCTCATTCCCCCTCCTTTACGCTGAAATTGACGACCCATCATCCATAGACATCCTCATCCCCTTGCCCTCCGACCACCGGGCAGACGACAAGCTCCAGTCCGTCGCCCGACTTCGTGGTGCCGACGACCTCACTCCCGTGGCCTGCTGTGACGGCCTCCTTGTCTTCACCACCTGGGGGGCTGAACGCCTCTCCATCTGCAACCCGGCCACTCGTCAGTATGCACGTCTCAACCAGCTTGATGGCTTCACGGTTTTCGGGATGTACCCACACAGGCCTACCAGCGAGTACCGACTACTGCTCTGCGTCTGCCCGGAAACTGATGCTCAAAGTGGCTTTTACGTCTTCACATTAGCCTCTGACCAGCAGCCGAGGCCCATCGGGGCGTGCCCTCCTGCCGCGGAACTGTTTCAACACGAACCTGTCCTTTTGCGTGGTAGCCTGCATTGGGGCACAAAGCGACTGATAATGGTATTTGACACCACCGCTGAGTTGTTCCGGCACATGCGCTCTCCGATTGTTCCCGGCCATGCCAGGTCTGACCTGTTTGAGATGGATGACTTGCTTGGCCTGTACATTCTTAATCAAGAAGAGACCCTTGTTCATGTCTGGGTGATGCAGGACTACGAAGCCCAAGTCTGGGCCTCCAAAGCCCGGGTTCAATTGCCGATTGCAGAGCTAAGTGTCCGCGGTTTTTGGTATGTGAATGTTGCATATTGGGATGGTGATGTGCTTGTGCTGGTCGATAATGACAAGGACTCGCTACTTCAGTTTGACTTCGATGGCAAGTTGATTGCTAGTCTCCACTGCAGATGTCTCTGCCATAGTGGACTTCGGCTAAAACAATCTCTAGTTTCACATACATGCTTTCCGGCACCAGAGGATTATGTTCACCTTTCATCTGACCAGATTGTTATGTTCTGAATATTATTTAGCTTTTCATCAGAGCCTGTATCAAGGTCTCAATTTGTTC
>NC_057813.1:758860454-758866385 GCF_018294505.1 Triticum aestivum | reverse complement strand
ATCGTTAGCAATCTAGATGCCTCTTGGTCTCTGTTCATTGAACCGAATAATTGACTTTCCCTTTTTATTGAGGTCTTCATTTTTAGAGTTTACCCAGTTATCCTTTTAATACTAAATATTTAGAAAATGTACAGTTGATTCATGTTTCTTTGTTTTGTTTTAGCAAATGGTGAAATAAGGCAGATTATTCTCCTTGTTGACTAGCTAGTTGCACCTGATTTCAGAAGAGATTGCAACACTACTTAAATTGAATGATTGCATTATAGTTAACTTTCAACTCAATATGATGTTGCCGTTCATTCATGTTCATGATTCCATTAACATCTGGTCAGGTAATGAAACATAATGTTATAATTCTGCCTTTGTGTTGTATGGTTTAGAATTACATATATAACTTCACTTTAACTGCTAACCACTTTAAGGAATCATTGCTTCATGTGATCTTCGATCTTAACATATGCTCGAGAAATGGAACTTGGTACTAATGAGCAGAAGATTAAAAACTGGGTCCACCATTAGCCGACTAGTTCCATTTTGATGTATATACGAGTTATGATCAATGATCTGTGAATGCTTCATGGTTGCTTGAAATTATACTTGTGTGAATATCCTTTTGGGATGAAGTAGCTAGCATGATGATGCCACAACTATTCACTCATTTTGGCCGACGTTCGAAATTGTTGCTAATTGACTTGCCCCATGCCTCTGTTTTTCTATCTGAAGAATTGACTTGGATTTTTTTATCAGTGTCTTCTTCTTTCTTAGAGATCGTCCAGTGATTTTCTTATAATACTAAATATTTAGCCAATATACATCAGTTTCCTGTTTTTCCAAGTATTGTTCTAGCCCACTATTAAATGTGGCCATCATCCTCTCAATTGTTTCAGTAGCAAGTAGAACCTCATTGTTAGAGGAGCTTTATGCGCTGATCGTTAAATTGAATGCAATGATCACATTACAGTCAGCTTGTCAGTGAAATGTTTTGTTGCAATTCATTCTTCTTCATCCGGCCATTGCACCTGGTTCGGTATTAATTGCCGTTATTGATCACAGATCATATGATGTGCCATTCCTGCAGGGTAATTCCTTAGTTATTCACATTAGTTGTAGGCTACTAAGATATTATAAATAGTGGAGAAATTCTTTGGAGTGTGGTTACAGTTTACAATGTTGATTCAGTATACAAGTTTTAACACTCGTGATCTGAAACCAGTGAACAGCTGAAACTGTAGTTATTGTTCTTGTACCACAGCAACAACGCGGGCATCCTTGACTGTATTCTTTGTTTTGCGGAGCTAGCTTCTTTTAACCAATTATGTGGTACCCTTGGCTTAAGAATGGAAAGAAATCTACAAGTAAGGCCATTGGTTTAGGAGCTCATAGCTGGGGTGAGGTTAACTTAAGCTGAGAGTCAGTTAAGAACACCCAGCCAAAACAGTGAAACATGTGTGAGAAACAACAGAACCGAACCAAAAGGAGGAAGACCAGGGAGAAAAATGGTTCAAACACTGGGTGGAAAGAATAGATAGAAAATACTAGGTGAAAAATCAGATGCAAAATGGTGGGAAACAAAAAAAATTGTAGATTAGAAAATAAACAAAGAAAAAACTAGCGGTACCTTAAAGTTCCTAGGATTGTTCAGCAGTACTTCCTAGGAGGTTTTCACCCTGTTTCTTGAGTAGATATGTACCTAGCAAAAGAAGTACCTATCATCCAAATTAACATGCCACGGTCCAAATTAACTTAACCTTTGCTTTCCCAGTTATCTAGGGGTCCGAATTAACATGTACCTAGTTTTTATTGAGGTTTACTTTTCTAGAGATTATCCAGTTGTCTTTTTAATACTAATTATTTAGCAAATGCAATTTTGGTTCCCATTTTGTGTTTTGTTTTAGCCGACGGTGAAATGAGGCAGATTTTCCTCCTTGTTGGCTAGCAAGTTGCACCTGATTTTCATAAGAGCGTGGCGTGCTAGTTAAATTGAATGATTGCATTATAGTCAACTTTCAAGTGAAATGTTCTGTTTCAGTTCATAATTCCATTGAATCTGGTTTATTGAAGGCCATCAAGTGGTTTTCTCAATAATATTAAATGGTTAGCCAATATACATCAATTTCCTCTTTCTATGTACTGTGTAGCCGACGATTACATGTGGCTGATCATCATCTTGATTTGTTCAGTTTGACCTGATTGTCAGAGGAGTTTGGAGCACTGCTTGTTAGATTGAATGGAGCGATTGCATTACAGTCAACTTGTGAGTGAAATGTTTTATGTCGCAACTTATTCTCCATGTGTGCATTGCATCTGGTTAGGTATTGAATTGCCCTGTTATAGACTTTTCTCTCTGTATCTGATGCAGGGCCATGTCAAGTGCCATTTCTCGAAAGTAGATTGCACAATTTGTCACAGCACGTATGGTGTGCCATTCCTGCAGGGTGATTCGTCCTCAGTTGCTCACATCACTTGTAGGTCCCATTATCTGTTGCATGCATGCCCCCACTGGCATCTGCACGCGTGTGTGATAAATATACCCATTGTGGCTGCAATATGTTTTTTGTTGATGTATACAAAGTTATGATCGAGAAGCTCCAACAGTTAATGGTTGCATAGATTCATATTTCTGTGAATATCCTTTTGAGCAGAGGTGGCTACCGTGCACTTTGATGCTGAAATTACTAAGTCCTTCTAGTCAGTGTTTGAAATACTCCCTCCGTCCCATAATGTAAATAGTCTTACATTATGGGATGGAGGGAGTATTTGTCAAGCTGACCCGCCTCTTGTTTATTAGAGACTAGAGGTGGTCTTCTTAATAATTCTACAAGTTTAGCAAATATACTTGTTTCTGTTTTTTGTTGTAGCCGATGATGAAATGAGAGGCAGATTTTCCACTTTTCTGACTAAGCAAATTGCACCTGGGTTTTAGAAGAGCTTGGAGCACTACTTGTTAAATTAAATGATAAGGTTACAGTCAACTAACTTTTGAATGCAATTCGTTCTTGTTCATGATACCATAGCATCTGATTAGGCATGTAAATATCACATCTGTCTGTTGCATCAGTTGGAATTATATTTATCATCCCACTTCATCATTTAGAACCATGTTTAACATTTCACTAATTAAGGAGTACTCAACACTCCACCTTCCCAGGTCGCGACAAGTGGCGCATATGCAGCGCGCCACTTGTCGCAACCTGGGAGTTTTCCTTTTTTTTCGTAGATTCGTTTATTCAAAACGTTTTATCTTTTAAACCGTGCGTCCAAATCTCGAACCGTTTTCATCATTGGTTCCTCACGTCGAGATCTTTAAAACTAGATCCCAAATTTTGATAGGTTTTGACGGACTATTTTTTCATGAAAAAAACCGGCCAAAAAACCGAACAGGGAGCACGGTTTTTTCCATTTGCGAAAGAGGCACGCCCGTACCACTCGCGAAATCACAATCGTGCTTCTCGTGGAAGCAAAACCGTGACTCTCGTGGAAGGAAAAAAAACAGAAAACACGTTTTTTTTCGTTTTCGAGAGGCACGACCATGACTCTTGCGAAAGCGCAACCGTGCCTCTCGTGAAAGCAAAATCGTGACTCTCGCAAAAGAAAAAAAAAGAAAACGCGTATTTTTTTTCCTTTTCGAGAGGCACGATCGTGACTCTCGTGAAATAAAAAAAAACAGAAAACGCATATTTTTTCCCTTTGCGAGAGGCACGGCCGTGACTCGCGAAAGCACAACCGTGCCTCTCGCGGAAGCAAAACCGTGACTCTCACGAAAGAAAAAAAAAATAAAAAACGTGTTTTTTCCGTTTCTGAAAGGCACGACCGTGACTCTCGCTAAAGAAAAACCGTGAATTTCGCGATTTTTTTTTTCATCGAAAAGCTAAGAAAGACTGGTGGAAAAGCAAAAAGTCAAAAAAAACCCGTTTAAAAAGCTGAAAACATGTGCGAGAAAATAAAAAGAAGAAATTCAAAGGGAGCGTCCAGAGCGCGACACGTGGCGAATGGCTGAGAGCGCGCCAATTGGCGCTGATCGTTGCGAGGCTCCTGAAGAAGCGCTCGTTAACTAGTTGCTCTCGGATTACTATCAAGCTCTAATCATATTCTAGGCTACGCCCATCCTGTTTGAGAGCTAGTATAGTTAGAACTTTAAAGCCCAGCCCAGCCCATTCCAGAAGATTCTTATTTTTTCTCGATTGACATCTGCCGTCGCCACGAACAAGCTGTTCCTTGAGTAACCAACCAAACTAGTGTAGCACGGTTAGGAACTGTACTTTTCGTCCCTGAATTCGCTTCATGCCGAAACTCTCCGGTGTTCTTTGGTACGAAGAAGATTAGCGCATTAGCAGTTTGAAGGAAAATCTAATTGAGTATCAGTGGATGGTAAAAGGGGACAACAATGTTGAGAGTTAAAAATTGAACTTTTTATAATTTAAACTTGTGCCGCATGCGGCTACTTGAACGTCTGTATCCTTTGCATGCAGCTATTAATCATGCGGACTTGGAAATAAAATAAGGAAGACCGACCGGATGTATGCGGGTCCCACCTCCGTATCCGCGAGCAAACTGATCTCCCGTGTCCGTGAATGGATGCGGGAGGACTTTTGCGGGTTACCGTAGGAGATGCCCGCTCCAACCAAATTTACCCCGGGAGGCCAGGGTAAATTTGAAATGCTGGCGCAGATCAAACCGGTCCCGGACGGAAAAGCCCCTCAAATGTCACGTCGCAGTACCGACTGCACAGTACGCGGAAGGCGGGTACGCTGACGGCTGACCGAGGCCACAGTGCCCCCAAGAAGCGCAGACATGCACGTACGCACCCACCGGAGCTCTCCCTCATCCTCGTGAGCAGCGGCGCCGACCGGCGACTAGTTTCTCAACTCTTTTTCTTGGCTCCTTCTCGGTTCTGTCAGCGGCGACCGGCGGGCGACCAGTCGTCTAGCGGCTCGTGGCGAGCTCTCCTCCTCTCCTGGTCACTACTCACTAGTGCGGCGCTGCGACGGCCGCCGGCGCGCCATGATGGACTTCAAAATGCGCCACCACCACCAGCAGGGCGGCATGGGGTTTGCTCCCGTACGTCGACCGCGGCGACAGCGAGGTCAGTGCAGTGCGTGCGCGAGCCGGCAGCCGGAATCGCTTGCTTGCTTGCTAGTCGCGGTAACGAGCTTTCGGGCGACTTTTGATTGCAGGAGGCGCTGGCCGGGGTCGTCTGAGTCGGAGTCGGAGCCGAGAAGATCAACGAGAAGATGAAGGCAACTCTTACTCCAGCATACCGCTGTTCCCTCCTCTCTGTTTTTTTGCTGGAAGCTAACTGAGGTGATGCTGCCTTTGTATTGACTTTATTCCTCACCTTAAGCTGATTGGTGTTCCTGAATCGCGGCATAAGGCACACTGGGTGAAAATGGCACGCTAGGATCAAAACAAATAATATGTATGGACGGACATTCTCTCACTCAAGCACACTGCACAGTTCTACGAAATTCCGCCTTGATGGCTGCGTATATGGAGGAACACAAGAATATTCTACGCTTCAAATACCCAGAGTAGTCTGACGACTGGATTACACGTGAACAAACGGGGACTTTCGCCGGTTGGTTGTAGACACGTGCCATGCATGACGCCGCTGTTGAAGATGACATGTACTTGCTGTCCCAGTTACCATCTTCGAATATAATGACTTTCCAAGGGTACACGATAAATGGGAATACCACTAGTAAAAAACAGGGTTTGGTCACAACTCAATATACACATTGGTCCTGGTTGCATTACGAACCAGGACTAATACTCACATTAGTCCCGATTCGAGCGCCTAACGGCATTAGTCCCGGTTCAAATGAGCCTTTTAGTCCCGATTTAAGACATGAATCGAGACTAAAGGGTGCGATGCCGTTTAGTCCCGGTTCGTATCTCAAACCGGGACTAAAGATTAGACCTTTAGTCCCGGTT
>NC_057813.1:758850198-758860023 GCF_018294505.1 Triticum aestivum | reverse complement strand
GACTAAAGGGCGTGCCCTTTAGTCCCGGTTCGTGTCTCAAACCGGGACTAAAGGGCTTCGTGTCTCAAACTCTACCCCTTCCCCCCTGTGTATTGCCATTTCAATTTAAAAAAAAACAAAAGAAAATGATAAAAACTTCAAAAAATAAAATCCTTCGAGATATAGTTAGGAAAATTTAAAAACTTAAATTTGAACATGTTTTGCAAAAATATGTTATGAAAAAGTAAAACGGCTATAACTGTTGCATACGATGTCGGAAAAAACGTATAATATATCAAATTTCAGCACGAAATCCCTAATTATCACTACCAGTTCTGGAAAAAGAACTGACATTGATACTTGGGTATGAATTCAATTCTTTCTAAAAACGCACATTGATAGTTGAGTATGACATGGCACAAATATTATCAGACATACAAGATAAAGCAAGCCACTCATCGAAAAAGAATAAAATACATAATTCATTATTCCATTGCCAAATAGTACACTCATTGAAATATTTTTAGATTTCTGACACTAATACATATATGAGTAAACAATATAATTCAGGCATGCCCACATAGACTTTCTATAATTATTAATGCATGGCGATCGATATCACACTCGCTCACTTTATTCAATCGATTCTAGCCTTTAATAATAAAGGCACAAAAGATAAAGCCTGCTATGTAAGGCAGGCTAGCTAGCCAATGTATGGAGCAGGAGCAACAACCACATATGTATTAGGCGCCGGGCCGACACCGTTGTAAATGATAACGCGTACTTGGTCTTGTGGTGGTGGGGATGGAGCCTCTCCTGGAGGGAGTACTCGGGCAATTCTGACATCAGGCCTCTCCTGATGGATGATCTGAACTGCTGCATTCAGTTCAGTACCAATCAAACCCGGCCACGATTCAGGCACCGGACCAGGCATGACTGCCCTTATCAAGCAATAACCCGAGCCTTCCTCCCTTTCAAAACTGTTAATTAACGACAAGCATCAATAATGGAGAAATACATAGATAATCAAGAGAAACATGCATGGTGTTTCTTTTTTATAATAATAATAATAATAATAATAATAATAATAATAATAATAATAATAATAATAATAATAATAATAATAATAATATGTCATAATAATCTCTGGGTATTAACTGATAAAGAGATGGGAAACATGCTCTAAGCCTAGGAAGATGTCATAATTGAAAGCATTATCTGCTAACCAAACAGTAATCAGTCTACTGAAAGATTTAATGGAAAATGTATGCGATAATAAAAAATACATGCCAACCTTTAGGGAAGAAGAGGCTGCTATACCTAACAGAACCTTAGCTTTTCTGCTGGCGATGATCTTGTGTTCAAGGTATGTGTGTGTATAAATACGAATGTATGAGTGCACTCCCATTTGATAGCTTACGCCATGTCGATTATAACAATGCATGCATTTTGTTCATAGTTAATTTATAAGAAGCATCCGCATATGCACTCCTTGTCCAAATTAAGGATTTCGATGATAACAATGCATTAATTTGTCTTCATTAATTAAGAAACATCAGCATATCCACTGCTTGTCGAGATTAACGATGTTGATTACAAGGACCCATGCATTTTACTTGATTGATTAAGAAACGTCAGCATATCCCCCATTCGTAGAGAGTAACGAGGCCGATGACACAATAATGCATGCATAAGCGTGTAAGTTGAAATAGCGTGTACACATTTGATCTTAGATCTACGTATGCAGAGCATCACCACATACAAAACCTATTTGTTTAAATAAGTGCATCTTATTGCAACATACTTTTGCTCAATTTATTTTTTTCAACACAGATTATTGTTCCATTGATACAGAAAGTCATCACTAGAAGTTGCTTTGGATCTGCAGTTTATACAGAGGTATCGCTGTCGATTAATAGGAAATAATGCATCGTTGTGCGCTTTTAGAAGGAATTGAAGTCATACTCAAGTATCAACGTTAGTTATTTTTAAAGAATTGGTTAGTGATCAGGCTTGTGGAAACTACGTAGAATCCTTTGACGTCCCAACCGCAGCCACATGTCCCAACCCCTAGTGTGCTATCTTGCCTGTTTCTACATCTCTCTCACTTATGTCCTCAATGGATATCTCTCATCGCTTTGTAAGCCCGATGCCCCTCAACATCAAAAATAGTCGCTTTGTAACATGCATTTACAATTAATTAATTAAATCCATTATCAGAATTTTGCATAAAATAGTATGGGACCAATAAACCAGGACGAGAAGGTAGTAGCTACCTAGGGTTCTCAGTAGAATTAAGACTTAAGATGGCGAGGTTGGTCGGCTGGAACATGAAGTGCAATTATTAATTTCTTAACAAGTGCACGAGATGGACTATTATATATGAGGCTCGCGCTTCCCGAACAATGCCACGTTGCATGGAAATAGTAGACAAGTCATATTCAGCTCACCCAACTACCAGCACTGCTTGATTTTGTCGATCACGAATGTTTCTTCATTCAATTTTTTTCTTTCAAAAACACAGACGCAGACGCAGACATACACATGCATGCAGAAGGAAATGCTCATCCACCACTAGGCGTGTTGCATGAGCAAGACGCCGAGATTGAGTTGGACTAATTATGATCGATCAATCCAGAAGGCAGTGGTGATGCGGTGGTTAATTAATCAATTAAGTGAAGGAGGGTGATAGGGAGGGAGGGAGCTACCCGAATACAAATAATTCATGCATGACACATCCATGATGGATGTGTACATGGATACTCAATTGTTGATCTCTCTCTCTCCCCCATGTTGTTCCTTCACCAGACGAAACCTCACCACCGTACTGGTGATGATGTACATGATATGGTCAAGAATTTTAAGGTAATTTTTGGAAAGGGTCCTCGCGGACAATCTGTTCTGAATGACGTTGACGGACGCGCACCCATGTGGAAGAAGAAATCTATATTTTGGGACCTGCCCTATTGGAAAGACCTAGAGGTCCGCTCTGCAATCGACGTGATGCACATGACAAAGAATCTTTGTATGACCCTGCTTGGCTTCTTGGGCGTGTATGGGAAGACAAAAGATACACCGGAGGCACGAGAGGACCAGCAACGTATGCACAGAAAAGACAGCATACATCAGGGTCATGCCAGCTACGCTCTTACCAAAGAAGAGAAGGAAATCTTTTTTGAATGCCTGCTTAATATGAAGGTTCCATATGGCATCTTGTCGAATATAAAGGGAATAATAAATATGGCAGCGAAAAAGTTCCAGAACCTAAAGTCTCATGACTGCCACGTAATTATGACGCAACTGCTTTCGGTTGCATTGAGGGGGCTTCTACCGGAAAACGTTCGATTAGTCATTGTGAAGCTATGTGCATTACTCAATGCAATTTCTCAGAAGGTAATCGATCTAGAAATCATACCAAGGTTAGAGAATGATTTGGTGCAATGTCTTGCTAGTTTCAAGTTGGTGTTCCCACCATCCTTCTTCAACATCATGAAGCATGTCCTATTTCACCTATGCGAAGAGATTAACGTTCTGGGTCCTGTATTTCTACACAATATGTTCCCCTTTGAGAGGTTCATGGGAGTCTTAAAGAAATATGTTCATAATCGTGCTAGGCCAGAACGAAGCATCTACAAGGACCATGAAAATGAGGAGGTCATTGAATTTTGTATTGACTTTATTCCTGACCTTAAGCCGATTGGTGTTCCTGAATAGCGACATAAGTTAGACTGGGCGAAAATGGCACGCTAGGATCGAAACAAATAGTATGTATGGACGGGCATTATCTCACTCAAGCACACTGCACAGTCCTACAAAATTCCGCCTTGGTGGCTCCGTATATGGAGGAACACAAGAATATTCTACACTCCAAATACCCAGAGTAGTCTGACGGCTGGATTACACATGAACAAATGAGAACTATCACCGGTTGGTTGCAGACATGTGCCATGCATGACGCCGCTGTTGAAGATGACCTGTACTTGCTGTCCCAGTTACCATCTTCGAATATAATAACTTCCAAGGGTACGAGATAAATGGGAATACTACTAGTATAACATAGGGCTTTGGTCACAGCTCAATATACACATTAGTCCCGGTTGCATTACGAACCGCGCCTAATGTGAGTATTAGTCCCGGTTCGAGCGGCTAACGCCATTAGTCCCGGAGCCCTTTAGTCCCGGTTTGAGACACAAACCGGGTCTAAAGGGTACGATGCCCTTTAGTCCCGGTTCGTATCTCAAACCGGGACTAAAGATTAGACCTTTAGTGCGGGTTTAAGACACGAACATGGCTAAAGGGTGCGATGCCCTTTAGTCCCGGTTCATGTCTCAAACCGGGACTAAAGGGATTCGTGTCTCAAACTTTATCCCCCCCTTGTGTATCGCCATTTCAGTTTTGAAAAAAACAAAAGAAAATGATAAAAACTTCAAAACATAAAATCCTTCAAGATGTAGTTATATTACTACATCTACTAGTTAGGAAAATTTAAAAACTTAAATTTGGACATGTTTAGCAAAAAAGTCTTTTAAAAAAGTAAAACGGCTATAACTTATACGATGTCGGAAAAAATATATAATATATCAAAATGCTTAGCACGAAATCCTGCATTATCACTATCGGTTCTCGAAAAAGAACTGACATTGATACTTGGGTATGAATTCCATTCTTTTCGAAAACGTACATTGATACTTGAGTATAACATGGCGCAAATATTATGAGACATACAAGATAAAGCAAGCCACTCATCGAAAAAGAATAAAATACATAATTCATTATTCCATTGCCAAATAGTACACTCATTGAAATATTTGTAGATTTATCACACTAATACATATATGAGTAAACAATATAATTCAGGCATGCCCACATGGACTTTCTATAATTATTAATGCATAGCGATCGATATCACACTCGCTCACTTTATTCAATCGATTCTAGCCTTTAATAATAAAGGCACAAAAGATAAAGCTTGCCATGTAAGGCAGAGTAGCTAGCCAATGTATGGAGCAGGAGCAACAACCACATATGTATTAGGCGCCGGGCCGACACCGTTGTAAATGATAACGCGTACTTGGTCTTGTGGTGGTGGGGATGGAGCCTCTCCTGGAGGGAGTACTCGGGCAATTCTGACATCAGGCCTCTCCTGATGGATGATCTGAACTGCTGCATTCAGTTCAGTACCAATCAAACCCGGCCACGATTCAGGCACCGGACCAGGCATGACTACCCTTATCACGCAATAACCCGAGCCTTCCTCCCTTTCGAAACTGTTAATTAACGACAAGCATCAATAATGGAGAAATACATAGGTAATCAAGAGAAACATGCATGGTGTTTCATTTTTATAGTAATAATAATAATAATAATAATAATAATAATAATAATAATAATAATAATAATATGTCATAATAATCTCTGGTATTAACTGATAAAGAGATGGGAAACATGCTCTAAGCCTATAAGATGTCATAATCGAAAGCATTATCTGCTAACCAAATAGTAATCAGTCTACTGAAATATTTAATGGAAAATATATGCGATAATAAAAAATGCATGCCAACCTTTAGGGAAGAAGAGGCTGCTATACCTAACAGAACCTTTGCTTTTCTGGTGGCGATGATCTTGTGTTCAAGGTATGTGTGTGTATAAATACAAATGTATGAGTGCACTCCCATTTGCATAGCTTACGCCATGTCGATTATAACAATGCATGCATTTTGTTCATAGTTAATTTATAAGAAGCATCAGGATATGCACTCCTTGTCCAAATTAAGGATGTCGATGATAACAATGCATTAATTTGTCTTCATTAATTAAGAAACATCAGCATATCCACTGCTTGTCGAGATTAACAATGTTGATTACAAGGACCCATGCATTTTACTTCATTGATGAAGAAACATCAGCATATCCCCCTTTTGTAGAGAGTAACGATGCCGATGACACAATAATGCATGCATAAGCGTGTAAGTTGAAATAGCATGTACGCATTTGATCTTAGATGTATGTATGCAGAGCATCCCCACATAGAAACCTATTTGTTTAAATAAATGCATCTTATTGCAACATACTTTTGCTCAATTTATTTTTTTCAACACATATTATTGTCCCATTGATACAGAAAGTCATCACTACAAGTTGCTTTGGAACTGCGGTTTATATAGAGGTATCACTGTCGATTCATAGGATATAATGCATCGTTGTGCACTTTTAGAAGGAACTGAAGTCATACTCAAGTATCAACGTCAGTTATTTTTAAAGAATTGGTTATGATCAGGCTTGCGGAAACTACGTAGAATCCTTTGACGTCCCGACTGCAGCCGCATGTCCCAACCCCTAGTGTGCTATCTTGCTTGTTTCTACATCTCTCTCACTTATGTCCCCAATGGATATCTCTCATCGCTTAGTAAGCCCGATGCCCCTCAACATCAAAAATCGTCGCTTTGTAACATGCATTTACAATTTATTAATTAAATCCATTATCAGAATTTTGCATAAAATAGTATGGGACCAATAAACCAGGATGAGAAGGTAGTAGCTACCTAGGGTTCTCAGTAGAATTAATACTTAAGAGGGTGAGGTTGGTCGGCTGGAACATGGAGTGCAATCATTAATTTCTTAACAAGTGCACGAGATGGACTATTATAAATGAGCCTCACGCTTCGCGGACAATGCCACGTTGCATGGAAATAGTAGACATGTCATTTTCAGCTCACCCAGCCGCCAGCTCTGCTTGATTTTGTCGATCACGAATGTTTCTTCATTCCAATTTTTTTCTTTCAAAAACACAGACGCAGACGCAGACACAGACATACATGCAAAAGGAAATGCTCATCCACCACTCAGCGTGTTGCACGAGCAAGACGCCGAGATTGAGTTGGACTAATTATTATCGATCAATCCAGACGGCAGTGGTGATGCGGTGGTTAATTAACCAATTAAGGGAGGGAGGGCGGTAGGGAGCACTACTAGGAAAAGGGCTATAGATGGAACTGACACTAATGGCGCACCAGACAAGTGGTGCGCCATTAGTATATACTAATGGCGCACCACCCTCTGATGCGCCATTAGTGTTGAAACTACTAATGGCGCACCCTGACCACGGTGCGCCATTAGTACCAAATTTTTTTTTTGAACTAGTGCGCCTGTCCAAACATACTAATGGCGCATCCCCTGGTGGTGCGCCATTACTAGTTGTAACTAGTAATGGCGCACCATCCAGGAGGTGCGCCACTAATGTTATTTTTTTTATTATTGCTTTTATTCCTTTTTTTGCAAAAGTTCTAATGGCGCACCGCCAGGGGGTGCGCCATTAGTAACCTGGATTACTAATGGCGCATTTGTTGCTGGTGCGCCATTAGTAAGTGGGCAGCAACAAGATATTTTGGACAGCCTCTCCTCCCACACTCACTTTCTCCCCACTTCATTCTCTCCACCGCCTCCTCCTTGTCTCGGGTGCCTCCTCTTTTTCACCTCATTTCCACCATAGATTCATTCAAATTAAGTGGTTAAGTTACCTTGTTTTGCTAGGTAAGTAAGGGGGGAAGCTATATTTATGTTGTTCTCCCTACAAATAATGTGCACATGCACTTTTTATGGCCTAGCTAGATCTATGTATGTTCGTGGTGTTGCATATGTTTGTGGTGTTGCATATGTGTTTGTGTTTGGAGGTGTACCGGTATTTGAAATGCGATAGTTGCCAATATTTTGCCGGAATGTTGATTCATTTCCGTTTCGGCGAGAATTTTGGCATTAAGCATTCTTTTTGGTCCTATTTTTAGGGAAAGTCATGCCAAATTTTTTCTTGGTTCTAAAATATCGTTTTGCTCTACCCCGCAGGCTACCATGGTCCGCACGATGACCGAAGGCATCGTGAATAGGTTTTTGAGGTCCGCGAAGGCCGAGATGCTTCAAAAGAACGAGACGGAGATAAGATGTCCGTGTCGAAGATGCAAGCTGAATAGCCTTATTGCGGACCCGGATTCCGGGCAGGTGCGGGACCACCTGCTCTTGCGTGGTTTCATGGATGGTTATCGGTGGCAAGGTGATGATGATGACTACGAAGTCGTTCATGGGGGCCGGGCAAGAAATGAGGAAGGGCAGCAAGACAACCACCGCGGCTCGGGGGGGCGAGAAGACGAAGAATCCCCAGGAGATGATCACGACGGTGATGCTATACACAGTCATCATGTAGAAGATGCAGGACATGATGATGATGCCGGCGGAGCAGACGACGTTGGACCATCGATGGGCTGGGTGCAGGACCCTCATATTCAAGAGCTGCTTCTCAAGCAGACGGATAACGCAAGAGCTGCCGCCTGAGAGAAAGCCAAGATGGATCAACTTGAGTTAGACGCGGTTACTCCGTTGTATGAAGGATGCAGGCCCGAGGATACCCGCCTGAAAGTAACGCTCATGGCTCTGGAGATGAAGGTAAAACACAAAATGACCGACGCATGCTTCGACGAGAACATGTCATTCTGGCACGAACGTCTTCCCAAGGGGAACAAGTGCCCGACCAATTTGGAGGAGACAAAGAAAATCATGTGTCCTCTGGATTTACCGCACGTGAAATACCATGTGTGCATGAACAATTGCATCATTTATCGGGACGAGCACGCGGAGTCTACAATATGTCCGGTGTGCGGTGTCACTCGATACAAGAAGAGGAAGAAAGCTCCTCGAAAAGTGGTGTGGTACTTTCCGATCACTCCTCGTCTGCAGCGGTATTTCGCGGATCCTAAGGTAGCAAAGCTCCTGCGTTGGCACGCGGATAGGGAGGAGAAGAAGCGAGAAGATGACGCAAATGATCCGGAGATAGATAAAAAAGACAAGATGCTGAGTCACCCTAAGGATGCGAGCCAGTGGCAAGCATTGAACTTCGAATACCCAGAATTTGGGAACGATCCAAGGAACATCATGCTGGATGCGAGCACCGATGGAGTCAATCCGTTTGGCAGCCAAAGAAGCACACATAGCACCTGGCCTGTGTTTGTGTGGATGTACAACCTTCCCCCCTGGTTGTGCATGAAGAGGAAGTACATTCACATGAGTATGCTAATTGAAGCGCCGAAACAACCAGGGAACGACATCAATCTATATCTGGGGCTGCTGAAAGAGGAGCTTGACACGCTGTGGAAAACGCTAGCCAATACGTGGGACGCCGCAGAGAAAGAATATTTCCCTATGAGAGCCGCACTGCTCACGACGGTGCACGACTATCTCGGTTACGGATATCTTGCGGGGCAGGTAGTCCACGGATTTTCTGGATGCGTAAGGTGCATGGATGACACAACGTATCGCCAGCTAGATAGAGATCCCGGGTCTTTGAAAACCGTGTTCATGGGACATCGAAGGAGGCTTCGCAACGCAAGGATCTGTTCGATGGTGAAACCGAACCCCGAAAACGCCCGTGTACGAGGAGCGGCGAGGAAATAGACAAGCTGTTGAAAAATTGGAAAGACTGCCCACTGCCGGGAAAGAAGCAAAAGGCGCCAGAGCCGGGAAAGAAGCGAAAGGCGCCAGAGCCGCTGCTGAAGGTATGGAAAACGAGGTCTGTTTTCTGGGACTTGCCGTACTGGAAGATCCACCGTGTGCCTCACAGCCTTGATGTCATGCATATCACGAAGAACGTGTGCGAGAGTCTGCTTGGTACCCTGCTCAACATGCCAGAGAGGACCAAAGATGGGCCGAAAGCAAGGGCAGACTTGAAATCAATGGGCATCAGGCAGGAGCTTCACGCTATATATGATGATGATGATGATGATGATGATGATGATGATGATGATGAGGCGAAGCAGGACACAGAAAGTCGTCGCAAAGGCAAAAAGGCCAAGAAGACCGGAA
>NC_057813.1:758849043-758850185 GCF_018294505.1 Triticum aestivum | reverse complement strand
CCCGTCTTAGGGCTCCGTGGTGTGGGCCCCCCCTCCACAGACGGCAGCGCCGCCGTCACTTGGAGGGGGGAATCGTGCGGGTGTGGTAGAACCAGAGGGAATCTAGTGGTGGGTTGGGTCCAGACCGTGTTCGGGAATGTTGTTATGGGCAGACCTGTCGCAATCAGGTGGAAGAGACCACTGGTCAAAGCCCGTCCGGCAAAAGTCAAAGGGCTAGATCTCCTGGTCAATTGGGATTCGGGGTGGCCTTCGAGGCGTAGCTATGCCACCGAAACATCCCACGGCTCCTGATGCATCTGTGGAAGTGTTCTGGCATGCGTAGACGCCCTAACAACATAAGAACATCCGCTTCATATCAGGTTATTCCCAATTCCTCATTGGCTCTATTCCAAATCATCCACTGATATATTCCTACTATATTATGAGTTTGTCCCAAATCATCCACTGATATATTCCTACTATATTATGACTTTGTCCCAAATCATCCGTCCATTGTTTTATGCCATACTTTTGTATATACATAGATGAATGAATGTTTGTATTATGTATGTAGAAAAACAGAATGTATTATTTTCCATCCCAATGATCCATGTTCATTGGTTGTTCTTTTGGATCGTTCCCAACTTGTGATATCTATTTTTTACATCAAAAGAAATAAGCATAGATGGTTATGGTAGACATTTAAAAAAAATTAAGAAAATAACATCAGATTGTCAAACTATTGTCGCCAAAAAAATTAACTTTTCTTTTCTCCAGATTTTATCTTATTTTAATCTTTCCTCCCTCGCGTACAGATTTTTCTACTTATGAAATTAATGTCTATTATGTCCATAGTTTACTGTTATATCTACATTTTATTTTTCATGTGTTCCAAGACTTGGCTACATGAATTTGAGCATTTGCGTACAGATGAACAAAGCTGGCATTATTACCACAATTTTCTTCAAATATACTTATATGATATAGTCCTTTCATGCAAAGCTGGCATTATTACCACAATTTTCGTCAAAAAAAAAGTCCTTGCAAAAAAAACCCCTCGTGCCTTATCCACCCTCTCGATCCACTCCCGTCGCTCGACCGCTCGCACCTCCACCCTCTCGATCCACCCCCGCCGCCGCCGTGATCTTCGCCGCCGCCCCCTT
>NC_057813.1:758847684-758848426 GCF_018294505.1 Triticum aestivum | reverse complement strand
TGCCCCGTCGTCCCCACCCCCTTCCCGCCCCGCGGCTGCTCACTGACGTGGCCTTGGCCGCGGCTCCGGCGGTCCGGCGCCCCTTTGCCGGCCCTCTGCCACTGGTGAGCACCGGCTCCGGCGATCCGGCGTCCTCTGCTGCCGTTTGTTCGCCAAGTAAGAGGACAGAAGTTAAATGCAATTTATTCATTCAAAACCATGGACTGGTTCGAGTTGAGTCCTGATAAGTGTGGTGGTTGCATCCATCTCACTGGATTTAATTCAAACTGGAGAGGGCACAAATCTGACTCATCTCTTGTCAAATCCTTGGTTAAATGCATAGAAATCTAGTCTGTAACTGTCAATGGGCGTTGATTATATATCAGATTAGACAAGCGATCCACGAGTAGAAGGGATTAGTTACAAATTCCATGTTCTGTGGGAACAGAAATCACAATTAACTTTGCCACTCTGCTATGCAAATTTTTTGATGTGCATAGAGCTATAGGGGTTCCCGCTGAGTCCCGACGGTTGCATCCATCTCATTAGAGTTAGGCTCAATTCACATGGGTCTTTGTCTAACTATTTAGATTGCAGCCACCAAATTTCATTCTAGTGACATTTCAATTATTGTTTGTCGATCCCTTGGACTGTCTATCTTACTTTTGTTCACATACATTCTGTTGGCAGTGAACAATCCTAAAAAGAGTGCACCTACACTGAACGAGACATTTTTGGGTCTTCTATATCCGACTGAGAACTA
>NC_057813.1:758839883-758847674 GCF_018294505.1 Triticum aestivum | reverse complement strand
CGTCCCCACCCCCTTCCCGCCCCGCGGCTGCTCACTGACGTGGCCTTGGCCGCGGCTCCGGCGGTCCGGCGCCCCTTTGTCGGCCCTCTGCCACTGGTGAGCACCGGCTCCGGCGGTCCGGCGTCCTCTGCTGCCGTTTGTTCGCCAAGCAAGAGGTCAGAAGTTAAATGCAATTTATTCATTCAAAACCATGGACTGGTTCGAGATGAGTCCTGATAAGTGTGGTGGTTGCATCCATCTCACTGGATTTAATTCAAACTGGAGAGGGCACAAATCTGACTCATCTCTTATCAAATCCTTGGTTAAATGCATAGAAATCTAGTCTGTAACTGTCAATGGGCGTTGATTATATATCAGATTAGACAAGCGATCCACGAGTAGAAGGGATTAGTTACAAATTCCATGTTCTGTGGGAACAGAAATCACAATTAACTTTGCCACTCTGCTATGCAATTTTTTTGATGTGCATAGAGCTATAGGGGTTCCCGCTGAGTCCCGACGGTTGCATCCATCTCATTAGAGTTAGGCTCAATTCACATGGGTCTTTGTCTAACTATTTAGATTGCAGCCACCAAATTTCATTCTAGTGACATTTCAATTATTGTTTGTCGATCCCTTGGACTGTCTATCTTACTTTTGTTCACATACATTCTGTTGGCAGTGAACAATCCTAAAAAGAGTGCACCTACACTGAACGAGACATTTTTGGGTCTTCTATATCCGACTGAGAACTACAAAGTGTAAGTCCTTTCACAGTTTTGGTTATCACCTGTCCCAAGTCAAACTTCTTTTAGTCTTGACCAAGTATTTTGATTAATATGCTACTATCAAAAACATCAAGTATATATAGTGTGAAAATATGTTTTATGATAGAACTAATGAAACTAATTTGGTGTTGTAGATGTTAATGTATTTTTATATAATTTTTGTCAAACTTCTTAAAGTTTGACTTAGGACAAAGCTTTAACTTAATGTGATTTGGACTGGAGGGAGTAGGTTTCTTAAAGTTTATTCTGTTTTCAATGCAGGTTTGTGGAACATGGGCAAGGGGAAGGCTGACGGCGTGGGTTTCCTACGCAAGTTCGTCAACATGCCTAGTCGGAGTGGTCGAGCACGTAATCCTCCCCCCCCCGACTACTTGATGACGACTCCTCACAGGGAGGTCGAGGGAGAGGTGCCCCCAGAGGAGGAGGAGGGGGCGGGGGGAGATCCCCTAGAGAGCGAGGGGGTGGGGGGAGAGCCACTACAGGGGGTCGCGGCCAGAAACAGCGCACCTCCTCTAGTGAGGTACCCTCCTCTAGTGAGGTACGCTCTGATGAGGAGGAAGAGGACGAGGAGGCTCGGGAGGAGGAGGAGGAAGTTGGGGAGGGGGACAAGGAGGAGGAGGTGGGGGAGGGGAACGAGGAGGAGGAGGCAGAGGAGGAGGGTGGTGGCGGGGATGATGGTGGTGGCGGGGGTGATGGTGGTGGCGGGGAGGGGGTTGGCAACAAGGGATGGCTGCGTGGTAACGCAAAGGTACCAAAGCAGATTCCTGCTACCGAGGAGCAGAATTGGCTCATCGAGCCCACGGGGAAAGAGTAAGTGCCACTTTATAATAATTTCATTATTTTGCTTGTCACATGCTTATATTTCTCTTTATTTTGCTTGTCACATGCTAATATTTCATTGTTTTGCAGCAACTGGATATATCCTAAAGGGGCCCATATTCCCAACGGCCTCATCACCGTCTTGCTGAAGGTATACTGGCCGGGGCTGTACTGTCCGGATCCAGTCAGGCACCCAGACCGCCTGGTTTTGGCCACGTGCTGGGACCACTGGGTAGCGGCCCCCCACGCGGACTATGAGACCCATGCTAAGGCCGTGATCACTAACTTTTGGGTGAGTTCTCTTCAGAAGCACAAGTCCATTCTGGTTTCATGAATGATTTAACTCATGGCTTCTTCCATTCTGATTTCATGAATGATTGTAGAAATACTATCGAGTTCTTCCGGAGCACAAGGCCATTGCCGACCAGATTGTGCTTTGCCAAGCCAAGAGTAAGGCCCGCCAGATGCAGTACGAGGTGCGTTGGGTGGCCATCTCGACATACTATCACGGCGCTCTTGGTGTGAAGATGACCAAGGAAGAAGCGCGGAGGACAGACATTACCTTGCAGAGGCACCAGTACTTGGCGGTAAGTATAAAAGATTTTTATTTCCGATGTTTGTGGTACATTTCATCATTTCGTGTTGACATGTCAGTATGCTTTCATTATGTAGGTGTGTCCAAATTGGTGTTATGGAAAAGACGAGTCCTGGGAAGCATTGGTGGATCTGTGGTGTGATAACGATGGAGCTTGGGCGGCTACGAGCATTAGAAACAAGGCTAACAGAGGCAGGGAGGGAATACATGCTCAGGGAAACCGAAACCACTTTCTTCACAAGACACTTGAGGTATATCTATGTACATTAAACATTTTCTTCTTCTTTTTACCATCACTTTCTTATGTATGACTAACCTCTGTTTGGTTGTTTGGTGGTGCAGGAGGAGAAACTGAAGCGGCCACTCTCACACATGGAGGCGTGGGAGATCGCCCATACACGAAAGAAGCCCAAGCCTGGCGAGGCCAAGTACTACGGCAAGACCGCGGAGTATAAGAAGGCCTACTCTGAGGGGTATCTGAGTTTACATCCTGACACACCTAACCCCATTGCGGCGGATCTGGATGAGAGGGTGGTGGTGAGCATGGGGAAGAAGCACGGTCGGTCGCCGTTTCTGGATGCTGTGATCACTCCTTCTATCTCCTACACACAGCTCCGAGCTACCAACCCGAGCCTGTGCCAGCGCACGAGCACGTCCATGACTAGTGCGCAGTCACAGTCCCTCATTGCTGAGCGGAACTCTGTAAGTATTTTCCCTCTTATCTTCATTCCTCACTTTATTTTCCGCATTGAGATGTTTTGTGAGTTCCATCATGTCATACCGTAGGCCTACTTGGAGTACACACGTCAGAAGACCATGACGTGGCACGAGAGCCTTCATGCATACCATCAGCAGAGGGATCGCACGTTGCAACACTTCCTTGAGGAAATGGCGGCCGACAGGGTTCCTCAATTGCAACTAGCACCATCTCCTCCACCACAACCAGTGCTTCTTACTTTTGAGGAGTTTCTGACACAGAACCCTGGCCCCTCGCCGATTAGTACATCTCAAACTATTCATCCAAAGCATATTGTTTATTCAACACAATCATATATCCCCTTAACATGTCTTTTTAACATCCAGGGAACTGGTGGATCTACCGTTGGTGGTGGTGTTGGTCTTGGCATCACTCCCGAGTCACGGAGCCCGGTCACTCCTATCCACGGAGGCGGCGGCGGTCTTGGCGGTAGCGCTGCCGCTAGCAGTGATGACCTAGGCTTCAGCGGACTTGGCGGTGATGACCTTGGCGGTGGTGGTGGATGTCCTAGCGCTTAAGCCTTTGGGTGACAGTGGTGGTGATCATAAACTTGTGGTGGTGGTCTTTTAGATGACTTGTGGTGGTGGTCTTTTAGATGACTTGTGGTGGTGGTCTTTTGGTGGTGGTGGTCTTTTGGTGGTGGTGGTCTTTTAGATGACTTGTGATCTTTTAGATGACTTGTGTGCTTCTTTAGATGCTTATGTTTGTGATGATGGTTATGTTTGTCATGATACTTATATTGTTGTGATGGTGTTTGTTGTGAGGATGATACTTATATATGTTCTGTATGTCTATTTCATCATATATATATGCTGTGAATTTGAATTGGAAGCAAACAGAAAAAAGGAAAAAAAAATAGATGCAAACTATGCCTACGGCTTAGCCGTAGGCATAGGGTTACCATGTGCTACCAGAGGACGACACGTGGAGGCTATGCCTACAGTTAGGCCGTCGGCATATATCTAAACTATGCCTACAGTTTGGCTGTCGGCATAGCCTGGAACATATGCCTACGGAAGAGCCGTAGGCATAGCTTTAGATATATGCCGACAGCCATGCTGTAGGCATAGCCGTGCCCACCGAGCTAGTAGACACCGCCACGTGGCAGGGATATGCCTACGGCCTAGCCGTAGGCATAGGTTCAAATCTATGCCGACGGGCGCGCCGTAGGCATAGCCGTGCCCACGGAGCTAGTGAACGCAGCCACGTGGCAGGGCTATGCCTACCGCCTAGCCGTAGGCATAGTTTCAAATCTATGCCGACGGCTACACCATAGGCATAGCTCTGCCACGTGGCGTCTCCTCTATGGGCAGCACTTGACGGCGGCCACCGTTAGCGTGGAATGTTGCCGACAGCCCTGGCCGTCGGCATAGATGTACGGACACCGTCGGCAAATCATCTATGCCGACGGCTTTTCTATGCCGACGGCATCCCGAGATACGCCGACGTATATTATGCCGACGGCCCTATGCCTACAGGGGCCGTCGGCATAGGCCTATCCCGACGGGAATCAGCGCTATGCCTACGGCCTGAGCCGTAGGCATAGGGGTTTATTCTGGTAGTGGATGGAGCACGGATACGGCGAGGCGTCTTCATGGGCGGTGCGAGAGGGAGGGAGGGAGATGACGAGAAGCTTCGAGGAAGTGGGGAAGGATATGCTGCAGGAAGAGCGAGAGAAAAATGTGTTTTTTAATGGCCCCGAGAAGAACTAACCCGAATAAGCACCTCTTGGGTGGGTTAGATTTTTTGGATGAGTTAGATGCATCTAACCCAAACTAACCCTCCTGTTTGGATACTTTTGGGCTAGTTAAGTCCAAACTAACCCAAACTAACTCTAACCCATGGATCCAAACAGGGCCAAAGCCTCAGAGTTCGCGCAGGTGGCGAGCCCGTGGTGTCACGGTTTTCAAGGCGCACACATTTCAACCTGCACATGACAGACAATGTTAAAGCCTCCAGTATAATGACAGTGGGCAAAACAAAACAAAGCCTCAGAGTTCGCGCTGGTGGCCAGCCCGTGGTGTCCGGTTTTCAAAGCGCACACATTTCAACCTGTACATGACAGACAATGTTAAAGCCTCTAGTATAATGACATTGGGCAAAAGAAAACAAAGCCTCAGAGTTCGCGCCGTGTGAATGAACGTGATAAGCAAATAGTGGCAGTATTCGGTAGGTTGCCAAGAGTACTGAATCTCCACCAGCTTCTTACTTTACTGTTTCACCCTCTCTTTCTCCTTGTTTATTATAGGGGAAAAAATAGTTGTGTACAGGGGAAGAAAAAAGAACAACAAGTGATTGGTGAAGACCGGGGAAGGCTGCAGGAAGCTCCACAAGGAGGACAAGGAATAACAAGGGGCTCCGATTAATCCTTTTTACTATGTTCTGTAGTAAAGGCCTGTTCGTCGATCCACCGCTCCAAGAAATACGAGAATCTATGGAGCATCTCTTGCTCCACTCCGTATTTTCAACTGAAGCTCAGGCCGCTCCGGGAGTGGAGTCGTGCGGAGCGGCGAAACTCCGAACAGGCCCTAAGTACCAACCAAGCACAAGAAAAGAGGGATAAATAGTAGGCAGCTGGGGGAGGTTTGAACTCTCGGTGTCCTTCTGGATTTTCTGTTACCCATCTTAGTGCTTACATCGTCCATTCACACTGCACGAGGTCGTTGTAGCGCGCGGAATCTGAAGCTTTGTTTAGTCTCATCCAACGGCATGCTGCTCAAGGCTTTAGCACTGTTTGTCACCCCTGTTTGAAATGTATGCGCCTTGAAGACCAAGATGCCACCGGTCTTCCACCAGCGCGAGATATGAAGCCGACTATTGTTTTTATTGTGTTGCTGCATAGGATGCTTTACTTAGAGAGAGGGAAAGTAAACTAACGCAAGCAGCCTGTGGAGACTCTATACTAGTACAACAATACACATCTCTCTGATTTTCACTTCTAATTTGTATGGTGCAATGCCCTGGTACTACAGAGTATTCAAATGGTTGTCATCTTAGTTTCTGAACAATACACATCTCTCTTATCTTCACTTCTAACGTAAACAAAATTTGTACCATTGGTCCAGCTCTGGGTTATTGTTTGTTTGGCTGTACAATTGTCAATGCCTATGTAACGGTCCGGAATTTTGCAGCTTTTTTGACTATGTTCAATGCTATCTGTAGTCAGGATATTTACATATACTCTAATTTTTATCACACTGGAGAAGCAATTGACTTTCAGTTACAGTCAATGGTACCATTTTATTGTCCGCTGACGGTGCTCGCGTACGGAACACGATCATGCTGTTTCTCATGGCAATGTTGGATGTTGTTGTCCTTTAAACATATTGAGAAGGTTTGTAGGAGAATTGTATGGAATGTCACTTACCATTATGTCCATGTAATAAGCTATCTTGGTATTGAATTTGCTTCTATTGAACACATGTTCAGTACCATTACCCCCAATCTGAAACATACGATATTTAGAATGCGAGTGGTCAAACTTACTTCACTCTGATCACCACTACATACAAAAACTTACTCAAATATGTCAAAAGTTCATCCTCATCTATCGCCTCTCCCCCGCAAAAAAAAGCAGTATGATTTTGGTTTCATCAGGCAACACACCAGATCAGCATGTCAGCTGTGCCGAGGATTGGTGCTCGACTGGTTATGTGGGCGCTGCCACCACTGGGGCCACCAACCGCCGGAAAATCTCGCATCTCACTGCCATCCCCACCATCGATACAGGTACCCTTCCTTCTACAACTCATTCCAGTAACAGTGATCTCCCACCACTGGTCCAGCAAAACTGTTCGGACAGTGGAATTTCGTCCAAAAAAACACCATGGTATTCTAGGATTAGACCCATGTGGAATTATCAACTGAAACACAATGATTCAACAGCATAATATGTAAGCTACATCACAGCTCACTATTTCAATCTAGGTACCTTGAACAGCCTGTTTAAAAAGAGCTAGTGTTATTTCAGTTAAGTAGTACTCATGGTTAAAAACTGTTGAAAAGAGTAAAAAGGCCACAATCCCGTTTAAAGTTGCCCCTGGTCATTTCTTTTCTCCATTGTTGAGCTTCCCCATCTTCGCCAACCATTTTTCTTTTTTTTCCTTCATCTGGGGACAGCTATTTTTGCTTACACCAACTAACCACGAGTGAAGAGAGGGGGAAACAGTTAAATAAGCAGCCGAGGGAGACTTGAAAAGCTGGGCGTCCTTTTCAAATTCGCTGCTACTAGCAGTGCTAATAACGTTCATTCACACAGTGTGTGGAACCTTAGGCTTTGTTTTGTCTCACCCAATGCCATGCTGCTGGATGCTGTTTGAACGCATGCGCCTTGAAGACTGTGACACCACTGACCGACCACCAGCACGAGATCTAAAGCCGAGTATTGTTTTTATAATGTTACTCCATAGGATGCTGCATCATCGATCTTATCTCGTCATGTATAATCTGCACTTGAACGTTAGCAGACAACAACGTTGGACGGAGCTAATTTTTCTTTCTTAGAACGAAGACTCAAGAAGAGCCCGGCTTTAAATTAACAAAGCCATCAACCGGCCAGGATTACAACTCCAAATAACACCACTCACCAACTAAAGCAAAGAAACAAACAGCAAAGATACATGCACTAGTAGAAAAGGGGGCAATGGCCCAGGCCAGTTCAGCCCATTAGTCCCGGTTCAATCCAGAACCGGGACCAATGGAGCTATTTGCCCCGGTTCGTGAGCCCAGGGGGCCGGCCGGGCCACGTGGGCCATTGGTCCCGGTTCGTCCGGACCTTTTGGTCCCGGTTGGTGGGACGAACCGGGACCAATGGGCCTGGCTCCTGGCCCACCACTATTGGTCCCGGTTGGTGG
>NC_057813.1:758834301-758839604 GCF_018294505.1 Triticum aestivum | reverse complement strand
GGTTCATGCCACCAACCGGGACCAATAGTGGTGCCTATATATACCCCCTCCCGCAAGAGCAGAGCACAATGCTCTGTTTTTTTCTGGCCGAGGGGGAGAGGGCTTGGTGGTGCTCTAGCTCACCTCCTATGCACACAAGGTGTTCGATGGAATGCCCGAGCCACACTACTTAAGGTTTCTCCTCTCCAAGCTCGACCGCCAAGCTCCGTTTTCCTCAAGATTGATCTAGGTTTAGCGGTCCGTTACGCCCCGTCCCCGTCTTCACCGCCGTCGATCACCCGCGCCGATCTCATCGCCGGCACCACCGTGGTGAGCCTCTTGTTCTTATCTTCTTTCTGAAAGGAAAAACATTCTTACTTGTATGTTTAGATAGATACTTGTATTATTTTCTTACATTTATTATTGCATCTTATATAGTGCGATGGTTTTGGTATCCGCCCCCGTCGGCCCTCGTCCTGTCTATGATTCGGATGTGGTATATGTTATCTTTTCATAACTATTGGTTCATTTATTGTTTATGAAAATTATGCCGACCAATGTGACATAGATTTTATTTATCTAGGAGGTTGTTGAACCGGAAATTCCAACCGACCCTATTGTCGAGAGGTTAAATTTAGTTGAAGAAGAAAACAATTTCTTGAAGGAAAAAATAAAAAAACTTGAGGAGGAGAAGATGATATTGGAGTTGCATGTTGCGGATGTCATCGATGATCACAAGATCAAGATGGATGCAATGTGCTTGAAGATGAGAAAGATTAGAAAATATGCCATTCATACCGAGGCTTGGTATCATTATGCCATTGGATCAGTTGTTACCTTGGTTGCGATTACGATCGCATTTGTTTTCGCATTGAAATGTTTTACATAGTTTCAATGTATGGTTTAATTAATTTAGATGCTCTGCAGAGCTTTATGTTGTTAGATGAGAACTATGTATGTACTTTGGTTTTATGTGATGATGAACTTCTATTAATTTGGTCACTTATAATTATCTATTCATGATGTTCTGTAATGATTTTTGACACACTTAATTATATATAATGCACGCAGATGAACCGGCAATGGATGTACGGTGACAGACACACCTCCGAGTACATTAAGGGCGTGCATGATTTTCTCGAAGTGGCTGAGGCAAACAAGCAGAATGGTTTTATGTGTTGTCCATGCCCTATATGTGGGAATACGAAGTCTTACTCTGAACGGAAAATCCTTCACACCCACCTGCTTTACAAGGGTTTTATGCCACACTATAATGTTTGGACGAGGCACGGAGAAATAGGGGTTATGATGGAAGACGGCGAGGAAGAAGAGTACGATGACAACTATGTGCCCCCTGAATACGGTGATGCTACTGAACATCAAGATGCACCAGACGATGTGCACGATGGTGCTGCAACGGGCGAAGCTGCTGAAGATCAAGAGGAACCAGACGATGTGCCCGATGATGATGATCTCCGCCGGGTCATTGTCGATGCAAGGACACAATGCGAAAGTCAAAAGGAGAAGCTGAAGTTCGATCGCATGTTAGAGGATCACAAAAAGGGGTTGTACCCCAATTGCAAAGATGGCAACACAAAGCTCGGTACCATACTCGAATTGCTGCAGTGGAAGGCAGAGAATGTTGTGCCCGATAAAGGATTTGAGAAGCTACTAAAAATAATGAAGAAGAAGCTTCCAAAGGATAACGAATTGCCCGACAGTACATACGCAGCAAAGAAGGTCGTATGCCCTCTAGGATTGGAGGTGGAGAAGATACATGCATGCCCTAATGAGTGCATCCTCTACCGCGGTGCCTACAAGGATCTGAACGCATGCCCGGTATGCGGTGCATTGCGGTATAAGATCAGACGAGATGACCCTGGTGATGTTGACGGCGAGCCTCCCAGGAAGAGGGTTCCTGCGAAGGTGATGTGGTATGCTCCTATAGTACCACGGTTGAAACGTCTGTTCAGAAACGGAGAGCATGCCAAGTTGATGCGATGGCACAGTGAGGACCGTAAGAAAGACGGGAAGTTGAGAGCACCCGCTGATGGGGCGCAGTGGAGAAAAATTGAGAGAAAATACTGGGATGAGTTTGCAAAGGACCCAAGGAACGTATGGTTTGCTTTAAGCGCGGATGGCATTAATCCTTTCGGGGAGCAGAGCAGCAATCACAGCACCTGACCCGTGACTCTATGTATGTATAACCTTCCTCCTTGGATGTGCATGAAGCGGAAGTTCATTATGATGCCAGTTCTCATCCAAGGCCCTAAGCAACCCGGCAACGACATTGATGTGTACCTAAGGCCATTAGTTGAAGAACTTTTACAGCTGTGGAATGGAAACGGTGTACGTACGTGGGATGAGCACAAAAAGGAGGAATTTGACCTAAAGGCGTTGCTGTTCGTGACCATCAACGATTGGTCCGCTCTCAGTAACCTTTCAGGACAGACAAACAAGGGATACCACGCATGCACGCACTGTTTACTTGACACCGATAGTATATACCTGGGAAGCTGCAGGAAGAATGTGTACCTGGGCCATCGTCGATTTCTTCCGACCAACCATCAATGTCAAAAGAAAGGCAAGCATTTCAAAGGCGAGGCAGATCACCAGAAGAAGCCCGCCATGCGTAGCAGTGATCACGTACTTGCTATGGTCAATGATTTACACGTAATCTTTGGAAAGGGTCCCGGCGGACTAGCTGTTCCGAATGACGCTGAGAATCACGCACCCATGTGGAAGAAGAAATCTATATTTTGGGACCTACCCTACTGGAAAGACCTAGAGGTCCGCTCTTCGATCGACGTGATGCAGGTGATGAAGAACCTTTGCGTGAACCTGCTAGGCTTCTTGGGCATGTATGGGAAGACAAAAGGTACACCTAAGGCATGAGAGGACCTGCAACGCTTGCACGAAAAAGAGGGCATGCCTCCGAAGCAGTATGAAGGTCCTGCCAGCTACGCTCTTACGAAAGAAGAGAAAGAAATATTCTTTCAATGCCTGCTCAGTATGAAGGTCCCGACTGGCTTCTCGTTGAATATAAAGGGAATAATAAATATGCCAGAGAAAAAGTTCCAGAACCTAAAGTCTCATGACTGCCACGTGATTATGACGCAACTGCTTCCGGTTGCATTGAGGGGGCTTCTACCGGAAAACGTCCGATTAGCCATTGTGAAGCTATGTGCATTCCTCAATGCAATATCTCAGAAGGTGATCGATCCAGAAATCGTACCAACGCTAAGGAGTGATGTGGCGCAATGTCTTGTCAGTTTCGAGCTGGTGTTCCCACCATCCTTCTTCAATATCATGACGCACGTCCTAGTTCATCTAGTCGACGAGATTGTCATTCTGGGGCCCGTATTTCTACACAATATGTACCCCTTTGAGAGGTTCATTGGAGTCCTAAAGAAATATGTTCGTAACCGCGCTAGGCCAGAAGGAAGCATCTCCATGGGCCATCAAACAGAGGATGTCATCGGGTTTTGTGTTGACTTCATTCCTGGCCTTAAGAAGATAGGTCTCCCTAAATCGCGGTATGAGGGGAGACTGACTGGAAAAGGCACGCTTGGAAGGGACTCAATAATATGCAGGGACGGATATTCTTGGTCTCAAGCACACTACACAGTTCTACAGAACTCTACCTTGGTGACCCCGTATGTCGATGAACACAAGAACAGTCTGCACTCCAAACACCCGGAGCAGTGCCACGACTGGATTACATGTGAACACATCAGGACTTTCAGCAGTTGGTTGGAAACACGTCTCAGAGGTGACAACACTGTTTGTGATGAGCTGTACTTGTTGTCCAGGGGACCATCTTCGACTGTAATGATTTGGAAAGGATACGAGATAAATGGGAATACATTTTACACAATTGACCAAGATGAAAAGAGCACCAACCAAAACAGCGGTGTCCGCTTTGATGCAGCAACCGACAAGGGAAATGACACATATTATGGTTACATAGTAGACATATGGGAACTTGACTATGGAGTAGATTTTAAGGTCCCTTTGTTTAAGTGTAAGTGGGTCAATCTGTCAGGAGGCGGGGTACAGGTAGACCCACAGTACGGAATGACAACAGTGGATCTGAAAAATCTTGGGTACACTGACGAACCGTTCGTCCTAGCCAAATGATGTGGCACAAGTTATCTATGTGAAGGACATGTCTACCAGACGGAGGAAAAGAAAAGATAAGGAAGCGAATACATCATACAATGAGCCAAAGCGCCACATAGTTCTTTCAGGAAAAAGGGACATCCTGGGAGTGGAGGGCAAGACAGACATGTCTGAAGAGTATGAAAAGTTTCATGAAATTCCCCCCTTCAAAGTCAAGGCTGACCCAAGCATCCTGATAAACGATGAAGATTATCCATGGTTACGGCGCAATAAGCAAACGACAGAAGCGAAGAAAAAGTGAAGAATTTCTCCCGCAACTATTATGATGATACCATGCCAACTTTGTAACAGACGAGTATGATACCATTGTCCGTTTTGTACATGCACATGCTATGCCAACTTTTTCAGAGTTCATTTGAAAACTATGAATTTGAAAACCTCGCCAACCGAAGGGCGCTCACACCGGTTTATAAGCCCGTCCCTCTACACGCCTTGTTGAGCTCACAAACTTGTGATTCACACAAATTTCAAAGAAAACTAATGGCACAAACAGAAAGTTTATAATTTTGCTGACCTAAAAGCAAAAATAATTAAAAATAAAGCAAAAAACCAAAAGAAAATAAATAATGCAGAAAACAAAACAAAAAACTTGAAAAAAAATAAAAATAGCAACAATAAGTATTTTGTTGTAAGTAAAAGCAAAATAAAATAAATAAATAAAGCAAAAAAGTGTTTTCAAATTTGAAAACTAATGGCACTAACAGAAAGTTTATAATTTTTCTAAAACTAAAAGCAAAAAGAATTAAAAAATAAAGCAAAAAACAACAAAAAATAAATAATGCAGAAAGCAAAACCAAAAAACTAGAAAAAAAATAAAAATAGCAACAACAAGTATTTTGTTGTAAGTAGAAACAAAATAAAATAAATAAAGCAACAAAGAAAACAAAAAAACAAAAAAAAGTGCCACCTACTGGGCCCCCACAGTCTGAATACGACTAGAAACCCTACCATGGGCTAGGATTCAGGCCCGCGGGAGGCCCAGTAGGCCCACAGGCAGAGATTGCACGGTTAGGCCCGAAAGCCTGCAGTTGAGAGGAGCTCGAGTGGGTGGGCGCAGCAGCACTTATAAACCACACTCGAGCTCTCTCAACTAGCGAGGCGGGACTAAACTTTTCGGCGCGGGGCAGCACAAGGCCTTTGGT
>NC_057813.1:758833445-758833760 GCF_018294505.1 Triticum aestivum | reverse complement strand
TTTGCAAATATAGCTATGTTTTTTCCTGATTATGTGTATATGTATGAGTATATGTATATGTGTATATCTGTTTATATGTCTTTTTTTTAGATTTTTTTGTTTTTTGCATTTTTATAAAAATGTATATATGTTCTCTGTGTATATATATGTTTTCTGTTCATAGATTTTTATTTGAACATTATTTAAAAAAACAAGCAATACTACTTCATGTATTTTTAAGAAGGAAGAAGAAGAAAAAGAATGAGAGGAAAAAGGAAAAAAGAAGAGGAAGAAAGGAGAAGAAGAGGGGAGAGAAAGAAGAGGAGAAATAAATAA
>NC_057813.1:758827619-758832967 GCF_018294505.1 Triticum aestivum | reverse complement strand
TTTCTTCTTCTCCTCTATTCTTTTCTTCTTCTCCTCTTTTTTTTTCTTATTTTTTTTCTTCTTCTTCTTCCTTCTTCCTTCTTCCTCTTTTCTTCCTTTTCCTTATTTTCCTTTCTCGAGGGATAAGAAGAAAAAGAAGAGGAGAAGAAGAAAGAAAGTAATAGAGGAGAAAGAAGAAACTTCGACACGAGGGGGGGGGGTACCGATACCCCCTCCCCGATAACATTATTTTCCCATGTATATGTATGTCGCGTCGTTGTCGATATAACGAGGGTGTCGAGGGTCGGGAACTAGGGTAGAGGGTCGAGGGTCGTTAAGGGGTCAAGGGTCGAGGGTTTCAGGGTCGAGGGTTCGAGGGATCGAGGGTCGAGGGGTCCAGGGTCGTCTAGGGGTCGAGGGTTCCAGGGTCGTCGAGGGTTCGAGGGGTCGAGAGAGGTTTCGTAGTGTCAAAGTATTGAAGAAATCCATGGCTTCATCATTAGCCGGAAGTAACCAGGGCATGATGGTACGAAGTCCTCCAAAGTTATTCTGGAATGGAGTCCCGGATAGGATAATTTGCCTTTTTGTACGATTTTCAGCAAAGGTCTTCCAAATAACGATATTCGGAAGGTTCTTGCTGAACTTTGTACCAAAAAGCGAATTATCCTATCTGGGACTCCGTTCCAAAATAACTTTGGAGAGCTTCGTACCATCATGCACCTGTTACTTTCGCCTAATGATGAAGACATGGTTTTGTTGAATCCTTTGACACTAGGCAACCTCCCGACCCCTCGGCGATCCTCGACCCCTTGACCCTCGACCGCTCAGCAATCCACGACCCTCTACCCTACCACGGGCGTCGATGCCCACGTCACTTGTGGGACATAGATGTAGTGTTCAACGCCGACCCCCTCCCGATAGCTTCAACACGTGGGGGGGGGGTCGATATTACCCCCTCCTTGAAGCGTTCTCGAGGCCACCCCCTAACCCTTGAAGCGTTGTCGAGGCCACCCCAAAACCTAGAGAAGCAGCGTCGAGGCCACTAATATGATTCCTTATTGTGATTAGCTAGCTAGTTCTACGTTTGCCACTAATATATCCATATCTGTCATGTTTGAATAATAATTGCCATGTTATAAATATTTGTAGAAACTATGGACACCCCCCGAGACGAAGCACAAGAAGCGTTGTTGAGGGACATAATCGCACAAGGAAGTGATGCCGTCTGCTCGTTGATGTTTCTCAACGACAACGATGGTCTGGAAGGAGAGGGTGAAGAAGCAGCTGGCTATGATTTACATGGCTCCGATGACCCAATGCCAGTGCAAGAAGGAGAGGGTGAAGAAGTAGACCGTGAGGACGGCTCCGGTGATCACCAAACCGAGTCCGGCCATGTATATATATTAGTTAAGCCTGTGCTGACTAGCTAATTGATGCATTCATTGTTTTGGTATGTACACATATTAATTAACTCTCGTCTTTGTTCTTTTTTCTAGCCCTCCGGATCGAGCACAACTTCGGTAAAGAGACGAGGCCCGAAGAAAAAGTTGAGCTCGGATGAAAAGTTTGAGATCATACAAATGGCGCGCGACGGCCAACCGATTGAACCCTACCGGACAAAGAAGGCATTTGTTGCTCAGTGCGGGGTTCTGGTTAGGGAGAAGATCCCGATCAGCATCCACCAATGGTATAAGCCTAAGAACGAAGACCCTGAGGTGTCTTATGTCAATGATATGCAGAAAAATGATCTTTGGACTGAGCTGATGTCAAATTTCACCCTACCGCCGGAGGATGATCCGGAGAAGCGAGTTATAGAGCCATTAATCAAGTCTTTTGCTCTGAAGAAGATGGCAGACCTATTCAGGAATTGGAAGAAAGACCTCAATAGGTATGTCGAAAAAAATGAGACACCAGAATTCAAGGGCAAATATGAGAAGATCAGAGATGACTGGCCCGCATTTGTGGCCCACAAGACATCGGAAAAGAGTAAAAAGATGTCGGCGACAAACAAGAGAAATGCTGCGAAGAAGAAGCTTCACCATCGCACGGGTCAGGTGGCTACCTCGTAGCCCAGCCTAAGTGGGCCAAGGCTGAGAATGATCTGCTTGATAAAGGGATCGAACCAGAGACAATGAACTGGCCAGACCGTTGCGGGACATGGTTCTTTGGGCCGGCGGATCCTTGGACCCTATAACTGGGAAGTGCATTTGGACGGACGAACAATTGGACATACCAGTCAAGAGGCTTCAGCAATATATCAAAGCAGCGCAGCAAGGGACGTTCGTTCCAGCAGTGAGAAGGACGAGCTCACAATGGCCCTCGGCAATCCTGAGCACCCTGTACGGACACGAGGCATGCCAGGCTCCGTTTCGTGGAAGGTGGATTTCCGGACGCAGGGGGTTACAAAACCCAGGAGAGGAGGAAGAAACTGGAGCAGAGCCAACTGCAGGCGCTGCACGAAAGGGTAATGGGGCTAGAGGAACGAGAAGCAGATCGCAGCAAACGACCTGCCGAAGCTTCCCCCGAAGCAACCCCGCCATCTCAGCGGAGAAGCAGCATGGCTTCCACCGAGCTGCTTCAGCCAGAGCATGCCTTGACGGCTCCTGCCAGCTATCCCGTGGATGCTATCATGGATGCTGAAAATTGCCACCTTATGGCGCAATGGAGCAATTTGAAGGTCAAGGCGGCTGTTGGCTTTGTTTATCCTACTAAACCCGACTCAACTTTTCACTGCCGGCCGATTCCAGAAGGATATGCTAAGGTGATGGTCGATGAAATAACGGAGGGATTTGAGGACCTCCGGCTTGACCACCCTACCGGTGAAGGGGAGTATCGGCTGGGTTTTGCTCTGAAGACTCCATGCCTATGGCGGAAGGATCTCATCAACCTTATGAACTGGACGCCTCCGCCTCCTCCTCCTCCTCCGGCGAGTCAGGGCACTTCGCCTCCTCCTCCGGCGAGTCAGGGCACTCCGCCTCCTCCACCGCCTCCTCCTCCGACGAGTGACGATCAGGGCACTCGGCCGGCTCCTTCTCCGGCGCGTGGCGGCACTCCGCCTCCTTCTCCGCCTGCGCCGGCGCGCCCGAGCAGCCAACCTCCTCCTTCTCCGCCTCGTCAGCAAAAGCGGAAGAGACCCGCCGCCGCTCCGGCTGCTCCGGCGCGTCGTAGTCCTTCTCCTCCGCCTCGTAAGCAAGGAAAGAAGACATCCGCTCCGTCTGCTCTGCCGGCGTCTAGCAGTACAGCCAAAGGCGGGAGGAGATACAGATTCGGTCCTTCTCTGAAGACTCCAGAGAAGTTACCGTACGAGAGGAGCGAGGAGGAAAATGCGAAGATCACGCAGACCGAAGTGGATTACTGGTTTCAAGGGTTGAAAGCAAAGAGACATCCACCTCCGGAGGAGAAGGTAGATCCGGTGAAAGCGAGCGCACTCTGGCTGCCCTGACAAAACCACCCAAGTCTCCGCCGAAAGGCAACTATGAGCGTATTATTGGAAAGGCATTTGCCAAAGCGGAGAGGTCGGGAAGTATTAAAAGTGATCAAAGGATGAAAGAACGACGAGCTGGGAAACAAATTGCCCAGCTCGGCGAACAAGCGAAGCAATCATGCACCCCGTTCAAGGTGCCTGCTAGCGACATCGTCGATCCGAGGATGGTGCCCGGTTATGGCAATCCTGCAGATTACCTGCCCGACGATGTACATTATGATTTCTTGGAGGTGCAGATACAAAGATACGAGTACGGGAAGCCTCTCGTCAAAGATGAAAGTTCTCTATCAACGATGATGCGAAGATTGCATGATTGGTACATGAAAACCTGCAAAGAGTCTGAGGGGAGGAGTACTTTGTATGTGAGAGTTAAAAAGGAGCATGACCTCCTTGGAATTGAACTGTTGCCTATTCCATTTGAGGAGTTCTATCAGTTTTTCAATCAATTGGCCATCGATAAATCAACGGTCACCTGCTACTGTCTGTAAGTAGTACTACTTCTGTCATTAAGTCTCTCTATATAACTCAGCCCTTTCATTGCATGTATTTATAATTATCCTCACTATATTATGCAGATTGAAGATCGCCGAATTGAAGAAAAGACAAGTGGGAGATATTGGGTTCATTAACACGTATCTCATAGATGCAACTGAGGTTCAATATCGTGCCCAAGAAACCGAGGCCAACTTGCTACGATCATTGGAAATAAATGAACACAAAGATATAATACTCTTTCCTTACAACTTCAAGTGAGTGTTACTGTCTTGTGGCATATTCGGTTTCCTTATTAGTCCAGGTCATAGTAATGCAATATTGATGAGTTATGCATGTGTGCGCAGCTACCACTATATTCTCCTAGAGATTAAGCTTGAGAAGGGAGTAGTAACTGTCTTAGACTCCAAGCGAAAAGATCCCAAGGAGTATGCGGACATGACTGAAATGCTCGAGAAGTAAGTTAAATCGATCATTATCCACCATATCGGCAACTTTGTTCATTTCTGATATCAAGTAATTGTTTTCTTTGTATGGCAGGGCTTGGAGAAAATTCACCAAAAAAGCTTCGGGACTACCGAAGAAGCTGCAATTTAGGCACCCGAAAGTAAGTACTATGTAGTAGCATATTCCACGCATCTCCTAGTGATTCAAGCGCTAGTTTCATCAATACCATTTAGCATGCTGGCTAATTATCAGTTTGATTGACCTCTATTTCTTGTAAAGTGGTTGTGGCAGGAACAAGGGAATGATTTCTGTGGATACTACATTTGCGAGTCCATCCGCCACACGACCTGTGAGCGGGGCTACTCCGACAAACAATATGAAGTGCGTAAATAACAATATTCACAATTTTATTTTATTACCATCATTTGTGTTGAGTTTCATTCACTCATATATATATATATATATATGTATTGACCCCCTTCTTAAAATTAGATATTTCGGATGCGGGATGAACTCCTAGCACCAGATCGCATGCGAGCAATTCAAGAGGAATTGGTGGCATTCTTTCTTGACCACGTGATCGCTAAAGACGGAGAATACTATGTGGACCATGCGTCCGTATGTTAGGAGATTATATATTTGTAAAAGATAATTATTGTATATATGTAGCCGGTAGTGTCGGATAGATATACGAGAACTTGTTGTTCGACCAATCTCTCGGAGAAGGAGAGGTGGTCGATATCACTTCTCTCTGTATGCATATATGTTCATGACGATCTTCTGTTTGCTTACAAACTAGCTAGCGTGTCTAGCTAGTCCTCTCTATAAGTATGTATGGTACGTAGCGTCGACCAAGCACGGACAAAAGAGAGGACACTTCTCTCTATTAATTAGCTAGCTATAGCACAATATATGAAACACCTAAATTAACCCCCCAAAACCCCCC
>NC_057813.1:758812455-758827183 GCF_018294505.1 Triticum aestivum | reverse complement strand
TCCTGTTGGAAATATGCCCTAGAGGCAATAATAAAAGCATTATTATTATATTTCCTTGTTCATGATAATTGTCTTTATTCATGCTATAATTGTGTTATCCGGAAATCGTAATACATGTGTGAATAACAGACACCAACATGTCCCTAGTGAGCCTCTAGTTGACTAGCTCGTTGATCAACAGATAGTCATGGTTTCCTGACTATGGACACTGGATGTCATTGATAACGAGATCACATCATTGGGAGAATGATGTGATGGACAAAGACCCAATCCTAAACATAGCACACGATCGTATAGTTCGTTTGCTAGAGTTTTCTAATGTCAAAGTATCTTTTCCTTAGACCATGAGATCGTGTAACTCCTGCATACCGTAGGAGTGCTTTGGGTATGCCAAACGTCACAACGTAACTGGGTGACTATAAAGGTAGACTACGGGTATCTCCGAAAGTGTCTGTTGGGTGACATGGATCAAGACTGGGATTTGTCACTCCGTATGACGGAGAGGTATCACTGGGCCCACTCGGTAATGCATCATCATAATGAGCTCAGAGTGACCAAGTGTCTGGTCACGGGATCATGCATTATGGTACGAGTAAAGTGACTTGCCGGTAACGAGATTGAACGAGGTATTGTGATACCGACGATCGAATCTCGGGCAAGTAACATATCGATAGACAAAGGGAATAGCGTACGGGATTGATTAAATCCTCGACATCGTGGTTCATCCGATGAGATCATCGTGGAGCATGTGGGAGCCAACATGGGTATCCAGATCCCGCTGTTGGTTATTGACCGGAGAGTCGTCTCGGTCATGTCTGCTTGTCTCCCGAACCCGTAGGGTCTACACACTTAAGGTTCGGTGACGCTAGGGTTATGAAGATATGTATATGCAGAAACCCGAATGTTGTTCGTAGTCCCGGATGAGATCCCGGACGTCACGAGGAGTTCCGGAATGGTCCGGAGGTAAAGAATTATATATAGGAAGTGCTATTTCGGGCATCGGGACAAGTTTCGGGGTTATCGCTATTGTACCGGGACCACCGGAAGGGTCCCGGGGGTCCACCGGGTGGGGCCACCTGTCCCGGGGGGGCACATGGGCTGTAGGGGGTGCGCCTTGGCCTAGATGGGCCAAGGGACCAGCCCCTATAGGCCCATGCGCCTAGGGTTTCCACCATGGAAGAGTCCATGAGGTGGAAGGCACCCCTAGGTGCCTTGGGGGGAGGGAAACCTCCCCTTGGCCGCCGCCCCCCCTAGTAGATGCCATCTACTAGGGCCGGCGCCCCCCCCTTTGCACCCCTATATATAGTGGGGGGGAGAGGAGGGATTTTTACACCAGCCCCTGGTGCCTCCATCTCCCCCCGTTACGTCTCTCCCTCATAGTCTCGGCGAAGCCCTGCTGCTGCGACGCCCTGCATCCACCACCACGCCGTCGTGCTGCTGGATCTTCATCAACCTCTCCTCCCCCCTTGCTGGATCAAGAAGGAGGAGACGTCTCCCGTCCCGTACGTGTGTTGAACGCGGAGGTGCCGTCCGTTCGGCGCTAGTCATCGGTGATTTGGATCACGTCGAGTACGACTACATCATCACCGTTGTTTTGAACGCTTCCGATGCATCTAATCACTCGTTGCTAGATGAACTCCTAGATGATCTTGGTGAAACGAGTAGGAAAGTTTTTGTTTTCTGCAACGTTCCCCAATAGTGGCATCATGAGCTAGGTCTATGCGTAGTTCTTCTTGCGCGAGTAGAACACAATTTGTTGTGGGCGTAGATTTGTCAACTTTCTTGCCGTTACTAGTCCTTTCTTGCTTCAGCGGTATTGTGGGATGAAGCGTCCCGGACCAACCTTACACGTACGCTTACGTGAGACCGGTTCCACCGACTAACATGCACTAGTTGCATAAGGCGGTTGGCGGGTGTCTGTCTCTCCTACTTTAGTTGGAGCGGAATCGATGAACAGGGTCCTTATGAAGGGTAAATAGAAGTTGACAAATCATGTTGTGGCTTTAACGTAGGTAAGAAAACGTTCTTGCTAGAACCCTAATTCAGCCACGTAAAACTTGCAACAACAATTAGAGGACGTCTAACTTGTTTTTGCAGCAAGTGGTTTGTGATATGATATGGCCAAAGTTGTGATGAATGATGAATGATCTATATGTGATGTATGAGATGTTCATGCTATTGTAATAGGATTCACAACTTGCATGTCGATGAGTATGACAACCGGCAGGAGCCATAGGAGTTGTCTTTATTCTTTTATATGACCTGCGTGTCATCAAGAAACGCCATGTAAATTACTTTACTTTATTGCTAAACGCGTTAGCCATAGTAGTAGAAGTAATAGTTGGCGAGCAACTTCATGGAGACACGATGATGGAGATCATGATGATGGAGATCATGGTGTCAAGCCGGTGACAAGATGATCATGGAGCCCCAAGATGGAGATCAAAGGAGCTATGTGATATTGGCCATATCATGTCACGTTTATTATTTGATTGCATGTGATGTTTATCATGTTTTGCATCTTGTTTGCTTAGAACGACGGTAGTAAATAAGATGATCCCTCACAATAATTTCAAGAAGTGTTCCCCCTAACTGTGCACCGTTGCGACAGTTCGCTGTTTCAAAACACCACGTGATGATCGGGTGTTTTATTCAGACGTTCACATACAACGGGTGTAAGACAGATTTACACATGCAAACACTTAGGTTGACTTGACGAGCCTAGCATGTACAGACATGGCCTCGGAACACAGAAGACCGAAAGGTCGAGCATGAGTCGTATAGAAGATACGATCAACATGAAGATGTTCACCGATGTTGACTAGTCCGTCTCACGTGATGATCGGACACGGTCTAGTTTAACTCGGATCATGTAATACTTAGATGACCAGAGGGATGTCTAATCTAAGCGGGAGTTCACTAATAATTTGATTAGTTGAACTTAATTATCATGAACTTAGTCTAAAATCTTTGCAATATGTCTTGTAGATCAAATGGCCAACGTAGTCCTCAACTTCAACGCGTTCCTAGAGAAAACTAAGCTGAAAGACGATGGCAGCAACTATACGGACTGGGTCCGGAACCTGAGGATCATCCTCATAGCTGCCAAGAAAGATTATGTCCTACAAGCACCGCTTGGTGACGCACCCGTTCTCCCTGCAGAACAAGATGTTATGAACGCTTGGCAGGCACGTTTCGATGACTACTCCCTCGTTCAGTGCGGCATGCTTTACAGCCTAGAGCCGGGGCTCCAAAAGCGTTTTGAGAGACATGGAGCATATGAGATGTTCGAAGAGCTGAAAATGGTTTTCCAAGCTCATGCCCGGGTCGAGAGATATGAAGTCTCTGACAAATTCTTCAGCTGTAAGATGGAGGAAAACAGTTCTGTCAGTGAGCACATACTCACTATGTCTGGGTTGCATAACCGCTTGACTCAGCTGGGAGTTAATCTCCCGGATGATGCGGTCATTGACAGAATCCTCCAGTTGCTTCCACCAAGCTACAAGAGCTTTGTGATGAACTTCAATATGCAGGGGATGGAAAAGACCATTCCTGAAGTATTTGCTATGCTGAAATCAGCAGAGGTAGAAGTCAGGAAGGAACATCAAGTATTGATGGTCAATAAAACCACTAAGTTCAAGAAAGGCAAGGGTAAAAAGAACTTCAAGAAGGACGGCAAGGAGGTTGCCGCGCCCGGCAAGCAAGCTACCGGGAAGAAGCCAAAGAATGGACCCAAGCCCGAGACTGAGTGCTTTTATTGCAAGGGAAGCGGTCACTGGAAGCGGAACTGCCCTAAGTACTTAGCGGATAAGAAGGCCGGCAAAACAAAAGGTATATGTGATATACATGTAATTGATGTGTACCTTACTAGTGCCCATAGTAGCTCCTGGGTATTTGATACCGGTGCAGTTGCTCACATTTGTAACTCAAAGCAGGGGCTGCGGAATAAGCGGAAACTGGCAAAGGACGAGGTGACGATGCGCGTCGGGAATGGTTCCAAGGTCAATGTGATCGCCGTCGGCACGCTACCTCTGCATCTCCCTTCGGGATTAGTTTTAAACCTTAATAATTGTTATTTAGTGCCAGCTTTGAGCATGAACATTGTATCGGGATCTCGTTTAATTCGAGATGGCTACTCTTTTAAATCTGAGAATAATGGTTGTTCCATTTTTATGAGAGATATGTTTTATGGTCATGCTCCTATGGTAAATGGTTTATTCTTTATGAATCTCGAACGTGATGCTACACATGTTCATAATGTGAGTACCAAAAGAAGTAAGGTTGATAATGATAGTCTCACATACTTGTGGCACTGCCGCCTTGGTCACATAGGTGTCAAACGCATGAAGAAGCTCCATGCTGATGGACTTTTAGAGTCTCTTGATTATGAATCATTTGACACGTGCGAACCATGCCTTATGGGTAAAACGACCAAGACTCCGTTCTCAGGAACAATGGAGCGAGCAACCGACTTATTGGAAATCATACATACTGATGTGTGCGGTCCGATGAGTGTTGAGGCTCGCGGTGGCTATCGTTATGTTCTCACCCTCACTGATGATTTAAGTAGGTATGGGTATATCTACTTAATGAAACACAAGTCTGAAACCTTTGAGAAGTTCAAGGAATTTCAGAGTGAGGTTGAAAATCAACGTGACAGGAAAATCAAGTTTCTACGATCAGATCGTGGAGGAGAATACTTGAGTCACGAGTTTGGCACACACTTAAGAAAATATGGAATAGTTTCACAACTCACGCCGCCTGGAACACCTCAGCGCAATGGTGTGTCTGAACGTCGTAATCGCACTCTGTTAGATATGGTGCGATCTATGATTTACCGCTTTCCTTTTGGGGCTATGCTTTAGAGACTGCCGCATTCACTTTAAATAGGGCTCCGTCGAAATCCATTGAGACGACACCGTATGAATTATGGTTTGGGAAGAAACCTAAGCTGTCGTTTCTAAAAGTTTGGGGATGCGATGCTTATGTCAAGAAACTTCAACCTGAAAAGCTCGAACCCAAGTCGGAAAAATGCGTCTTCATAGGATACCCAAAAGAAACTATTGGGTACACCTTCTACCTCAGATCCGAAGGCAAGATCTTTGTTGCCAAGAATGGGTCCTTTCTGGAGAAAGAGTTTCTCTCGAAAGAAGTAAGTGGGAGGAAAGTAGAGCTTGATGAAGTATTACCTCTTGAACCGGAAAATGGCGCAACTCAAGAAAATGTTCCTGAGGTGCCTGCACCGACTAGAGAGGAAGTTAATGACAATGATCAAGATACTTCTGATCAAGCCCCTACTGAAATTCGAAGGTCCACAAGGACATGTTCCGCACCAGAGTGGTACGGCAACCCTGTCTTGGAAATCATGCTGTTAGACAACGGCGAACCTTCGAACTATGAAGAAGCGATGGTGGGCCCGGATTCCGACAAATGGCTGGAAGCCATGAAATCCGAGATAGGATCCATGTATGAAAACAAAGTATGGACTTTGACTGACTTGCCCGTTGAACGGCGAGCCATAGAAAATAAATGGATCTTTAAGAAGAAGACAGACGCGGATGGTAATGTGACCATCTATAAAGCTCGGCTTGTCGCTAAGGGTTATCGACAAGTTCAAGGGGTTGACTACGATGAGACTTTCTCACCGGTAGCGAAGCTGAAGTCCGTCCGAATCATGTTAGCAATTGCCGCATTCTATGATTACGAAATATGGCAAATGGACGTCAAAACGGCATTCCTTAATGGTTTCCTTAAGGAAGAATTGTATATGATACAACCGGAAGGTTTTGTCGATCCTAAGAATGCTGACAAAGTGTGCAAGCTCCAACGCTCGATTTATGGGCTGGTGCAAGCATCTCGGAGTTGGAACATTCGCTTTGATGAGATGATCAAAGCGTTTGGGTTTACACAGACTTATGGAGAAGCCTGCGTTTACAAGAAAGTGAGTGGGAGCTCTGTAGCATTTCTCATATTATATGTAGATGACATACTGTTGATGGGAAATGATATAGAACTCTTGGACAGCATCAAGGCCTACTTGAATAAAAGTTTTTCAATGAAGGACCTTGGAGAAGCTGCTTATATATTAGGCATCAAAATCTATAGAGATAGATCGAGACGCCTCATAGGTCTTTCACAAAGCACATACCTTGATAAGATATTGAAGAAGTTCAATATGGATCAATCCAAGGAGGGGTTCTTGCCTGTGTTACAAGGTATGAAATTGAGCTCAGCTCAATGTCCGACCACGGCAGAAGATATAGAAGAGATGAGCGTCATCCCCTATGCCTCAGCCATAGGTTCTATTATGTATGCCATGCTGTGTACCAGATCTGATGTTAACCTTGCCGTCAGTTTGGTAGGAAGGTACCAAAGTAATCCCGGCAAGGAACACTGGACAGCGGTCAAGAATATCCTAAAGTACCTGAAAAGGACTAAGGAAATGTTTCTCGTTTATGGAGGTGACGAAGAGCTCGTCGTAAAGGGTTACGTCGACGCTAGCTTCGACACAGATCTGGATGACTCTAAGTCACAAACCGGATACGTGTATATTTTGAATGGTGGGGCAGTAAGCTGGTGCAGTTGCAAGCAAAGCGTCGTGGCGGGATCTACATGTGAAGCGGAGTACATGGCAGCCTCGGAGGCAGCACATGAAGCAATATGGGTGAAGGAGTTCATCACCGACCTAGGAGTCATACCCAATGCGTCGGGGCCAATCAAGCTCTTCTGTGACAACACTGGAGCTATTCCACTTGCCAAGGAGCCCAGGTTTCACAAGAAGACAAGGCACATCAAGCGTCGCTTCAACTCCATTCGTGAAAATGTTCAAGATGGAGACATAGAGATTTGTAAAGTACATACGGACCTGAATGTAGCAGATCCGTTGACTAAACCTCTCCCTAGAGCAAAACATGATCAACACCAGAATTCCATGGGTGTTCGATTCATCACAATGTAACTAGATTATTGACTCTAGTGCAAGTGGGAGACTGTTGGAAATATGCCCTAGAGGCAATAATAAAAGCATTATTATTATATTTCCTTGTTCATGATAATTGTCTTTATTCATGCTATAATTGTGTTATCCGGAAATCGTAATACATGTGTGAATAACAGACACCAACATGTCCCTAGTGAGCCTCTAGTTGACTAGCTCGTTGATCAACAGATAGTCATGGTTTCCTGACTATGGACACTGGATGTCATTGATAACGAGATCACATCATTGGGAGAATGATGTGATGGACAAAGACCCAATCCTAAACATAGCACAAGATCGTATAGTTCGTTTGCTAGAGTTTTCTAATGTCAAAGTATCTTTTCCTTAGACCATGAGATCGTGTAACTCCCGCATACCGTAGGAGTGCTTTGGGTATGCCAAACGTCACAACGTAACTGGGTGACTATAAAGGTAGACTACGGGTATCTCCGAAAGTGTCTGTTGGGTGACATGGATCAAGACTGGGATTTGTCACTCCGTATGACGGAGAGGTATCACTGGGCCCACTCGGTAATGCATCATCATAATGAGCTCAGAGTGACCAAGTGTCTGGTCACGGGATCATGCATTATGGTACGAGTAAAGTGACTTGCCGGTAACGAGATTGAACGAGGTATTGGGATACCGACGATCGAATCTCGGGCAAGTAACATATCGATAGACAAAGGGAATAGCGTACGGGATTGATTAAATCCTCGGCATCGTGGTTCATCCGATGAGATCATCGTGGAGCATGTGGGAGCCAACATGGGTATCCAGATCCCGCTGTTGGTTATTGACCGGAGAGTCGTCTCGGTCATGTCTGCTTGTCTCCCGAACCCGTAGGGTCTACACACTTAAGGTTCGGTGACGCTAGGGTTATGAAGATATGTATATGCAGAAACCCGAATGTTGTTCGGAGTCCCGGATGAGATCCCGGACATCACGAGGAGTTCCGGAATGGTCCGGAGGTAAAGAATTATATATAGGAAGTGCTATTTCGGGCATCGGGACAAGTTTCGGGGTTATCGGTATTGTACCGGGACCACCGGAAGGGTCCCGGGGATCCACCGGGTGGGGCCACCTGTCCCGGGGGGCCACATGGGCTGTAGGGAGTGCGCCTTGGCCTAGATGGGCCAAGGGCACCAGCCCCTATAGGCCCATGCGCCTAGGGTTTCCACCATGGAAGAGTCCATGAGGTGGAAGGCACCCCTAGGTGCCTTGGGGGGGAGGGAAACCTCCCCTTGGCCGCCGCCCCCCCTAGTAGATGCCATCTACTAGGGCCGGCGCCCCCCCTTGGCACCCCTATATATAGTGGGGGGGAGAGGAGGGATTTTTACAGCAGCCCCTGGCGCCTCCATCTCCCCCCGTTACGTCTCTCCCTCGTAGTCTCGGCGAAGCCCTGCTGCTGTGACGCCCTGCATCCACCACCACGCCATCGTGCTGCTGGATCTTCATCAACCTCTCCTCCCCCCTTGTTGGATCAAGAAGGAGGAGACGTCTCCCGTCCCGTACGTGTGTTGAACGCGGAGGTGCCGTCCGTTCGGCGCTGGTCATCGGTGATTTGGATCACGTCGAGTACGACTACATCATCACCGTTCTTTTGAACGCTTCCGTGCGCGATCTACAAAGGTATGTAGATGCATCTAATCACTCGTTGCTAGATGAACTCCTAGATGATCTTGGTGAAACGAGTAGGAAAATTTTTGTTTTCTGCAACGTTCCCCAACACCTCCTGCCTGGGCTTAGCGGACAGGCCACGTGGAGGCCCATCTGTCCTGGTTCTGGATTGAACCGGGACTAAAGGGTCAGGGCATTAGTGCCGACCCTTTAGTCCCGGTTCATGAACCGGGACTAAAGGCCCTCACCAACCGGGACTATAGGCCCTTTTTCTACTAGTGAGGGGCACACACTACAAGCTAGTAGGAAAGATTGGCGAAACGCATATAGCTTGGAGATGCTACTATCCTCTTGCACGCCAAAAACCAAGGCGATAGCAAATTCTTGGTCAGGAGAGAGCACCGATGATGATGCAAGGCACGCCGTTGCCAAGACCCGGGCTTGAAGAAAGACACATCCATCCAGATCCATCGTCAAAGAAGGCCCCTGCCTCCTCGCCTGGCTCGAAGGCGCCGTACCATTGAGCGATGGACATGCTCACCCTAGAGCCTAGATGGATGGCCTCGAAGAAACCACTTGGGCGGAACCAGATGTTCCCGACATGCCGACGACGGTTCACCTAGAGCTAGGACTGGGCGTTCGGTTAAACCAAACCGTTCGGTCCGGTTCTTCGGGTTTGAACAAGTTCGGTTTTGGAAAAAGAATGACCGATCGATGATCTGAAAAACTGCTAACCGAGCATTCGGGGGACCGAGATTTCGGGTCGGTCCTTGGTTAAGGCCGAATTGACCAATATATCAGAGAATGAAACAAAAACAGGCACACCTCTGATGCGTATAGACAAGAAGTAGATCCCGTGAGTAGAAAAATCAGATCCTACTAGCAAGAACCATCACGTGAACTCATCAGGATCTCACGAACTTATCAAGAAGCTACAAATCATATAGAAATAGAAAAATATGCTAGCATCAAGCAATCGAAGAGGAGGCGGGAGATCATAGGGAAGAGATATGCGTAGGCCGGAGGCCACCACCGTCGCCCGTTGGGGTTCAGAGCGAGGAGAAGGAGAGGCGGCGCGCTGGCGGCTAGGGTAAGGAGTGGGGAATTGATCGGGAGTGAGGCTGAGATTAGTAGGATGGGCCGCTGGAGGAGGCGTACGTACATGAGGAGCAAAGGCTTGAGATGTTGGGCTGTGTGTGGGCCGGCTTTTACGTAGAAATTTGTCGTAATGTGCACATCTAATCGGTCTCATCGGTTACTTCGGTTAACTAAAATACAAGACCGAAATTCCTTAGTTAATTTCGGTTTTTACAAATTGCAGACCGAACTAAGGATCAGAATTTTCGGTTTCGGTTTTTCGGCTTCGGTCCCGGTGTTTTCGGTTCGGTAGTTCGGTGCTCGGTTAATATGCCCACCCCTACCTAGAGCAGAGCAACACCATATGCCAAAGTTCTGACCTGGAAGAGGGCGAGCGGGCAGAATGCACAATAGGGCAACAACGAGGGCCAAGACCAACTTGGGAGCTTCGGCTCGCTCGACGAGCAGAAGTGCAGCCACCGTAGGAGGGGAACCATATCCCCTCCCGTCCTAGAAGATCCAAGGGCACCAGAGGAATAAAACTGCAGCCCGGCGAAGTTCTGCACTGCGAACAGTCAGCTGGTACTCTCAACTTTCCATCTTTCTTACGGTCTTCTCTGTGCCACCGCATCGCCTTCGCATGCTCTTTGTTTTGGAACAAACGTTTCAACCGTGGTATTATAGGAGCATACCACATCACCTTGGCAGGAATCTTCTTCCTGGGGCGCTCGCCCTCGACATCACCAGGGTCATCGCGACTGATCTTATAACGCAATGCACCACATACCGGGCAAGCGTTCAAATCCTCGTACGCACCGCGGTAGAGGATGCAGTCATTAGGGCATGCATGTATCTTCTGCACCTCTAACCCTAGAGGGCAGACAACCTTCTTTGCTTCATATGTACTCTCGGGCAATTCGTTGTCCTTTGGAAGCATATTCTTTATCATTACCAGCAAATTTCCAAATCCCTTGTCAGATACACCATTCTATGCCTTCCATTGCAGCAATTCCAGTGTGGTGCCCAACTTTTTTTGTCAGCTTCGCAATTCGGGTACAATAATTTCTTGTGATCACCTCACATGCGCTCCAACTTCTTCCTCTCCAAATCACTTGCGCAGTTCCTCTTTGCATCGGCACTGGCCCGACCTAGATCATCAGCGGGCTCATCTGATGCCTCTTCTTCAGCTTGTTCCCACATTGCCGGCTCAGCTTCTTCCTCCATTGTTGTATCATCGTATTCAGGGAACCCATGGCCAGGATAGATGTCGTCGTCATCTTCTTCTTCATTGTCTTCCATCATAACCCCTCTTTCTCCGTGCTGGGTCCAAACATTATAGTTGGGCATGAAACCGGACTCAAATAGGTGGACGTGAATGGTTCTTGATGTAAAGTAATTGTGACCATTCTTACAGCCAGCACATGGACAAGGCATAAAACCATCCGCCCGCTTGTTTGCCTCAGCGGCAAGCAGAAAAGTATGCACGCCATTAATGAACCCGGGAGAGCATCGGTCATCATACATCCATTGTCGGCTCATATCTTCATTATACACAACACCGAATAGACCAAATTAATTCAAGTTCATACATAAAGTTCATATACAACACTTAATTAAATGCAACATACAAATAACTCTCTAGCTAAAGAATTTAAATGCAACAACAAATGCGATCAAGATCGCAACTAAGGTAACAGTTGATCCAACAGCATAATGATACCAAGCCACACTATCAATGGCATATTTTCTAACCTTTCTAATCTTCAACCTCATTTTCTCCATCTTGATCTTGTGATCATCGACGACATCGGCAACATACAACTCCAATTCCATCTTCTCCCCCTCAATTCTTTTCAATTTTTCTTTCAAATACTCGTTTTCTCTTTCAACTAAATTTAACCTCTCGACAATAGGGTCGGTTGGACTTTCCGGTTCACATACCTCCTAGATAAAAATATCTATGTCAACTTGGTGGGCATAATTTGTCATAAACACGAAATGCAACAACTAGTTTTAAAAGAGAATATACCACATATGAATCATAACAAGGACGAGGGCCAACGGGGACGGATATCAAAACCATGGCACTATGTATAACAAACAACGTACGGGTAAGACAATTATACGAGTAACTATATATCCAAATCACACAAACATCAATTTGGTAATGTAAAACATTCATGAACAAGAGCCTCACCACAAGGTGGTGCCGGCGACGGGACGGTGCAAGCGATCGACGGTGGTTACGACGGAGATTTAGAAGGCACTAAGTAAACCACACCTACATATGCAAACTAAGTATTATTTTTGACCTCTAATTGCATATAAATCAAATACTAGCAAATATAATTCCTCCCAAATTAATCACTATACAAAGCATTGCAAGAGCTAATCTAGCAATGAGAGTTGAAAGGACAAAGTTGCTAACCTTTGTGATCATTTGAATGGATGGGGGCCTTCAAATCTTGACAAATTTTGGGCAAAATTTGTGAGGAGCTCGAGGAAGAGAGGGGAAGAGCAGAGGAAGTGAGGGGAAAGGGGAAGAACAGAGTGGCTCCGGTGGACGAAGGGTTTATGTACGTCGACCTTTAGTACCGGTTCGTGCCACGAACCGGTACTAAAGGTGTTGGACGGACCCCAGACTGACAACATCCTGCCACCACTCTCTTTAGTACCGGTTTGTGGCACGAACCGGTGCTAAAGGTTCGCCACGAACCGGTACTAATGAGAGCGGCCGGCTAGCCGTTGGAACCGGCACTAATGGACACATTAGTGCCAGCTCAAAATCAAACCGGCACTAATGTGTCTCAGATTTGCCCCTTTTTCTACTAGTGCCTAGAGCAGAGCAACACCATATGCCAAAGTTCTGACTTGGAAGAGGGCGAGCGGGCAGAATGCACAATAGTGCAACAACGAGGGTCAAGACCAACTTGGGAGCTTCGGCTCGCTCGACGAGCAGAAGTGCAGCCAACGTAGGAGGGGAACCATATCACCTCCCATCCTGGAAGATCCAAGGGCACCGGAAGAATAAAACTGCAGCCCGGCGAAGAGCACCAAAACAGCTAGACCCAGCACCAACGAGGACACTGCTACCGCTGGACGTTCGCTGCCGCCGCCGACACACTCCACCTACACCACAGTGAAGCCCACACCCCATCTTTGTCCCCAAAACAATGCCTTCAAGAAGGTTACGGCGCCAAGGGCGTCGCCGCTGCCCAATAAAGTTGTGGATTTCTCCCGGGAGACAAAGGGGAGGGGCATGGGAAGCAAGACCTGAACGGCGCCTCCGGGAAGGTGCACGGCGCCCGGCGGGCGCCGCCGGCATGGCTGGCTGGGGTTTCCCCCGGTCCTGCATCCTGACACCCACTCCCACCCGAGCAGACTGAGGCCCCTCGACGAGGGAGGTCAGATCTGGGGAGGGGAGGAGCTTGCTGGAGAAGAAGGGCAGTAGGGGCGGCCAGATCTGACGCAGCCGGAGCAGACGATGTCGCCGCGCGCTGGCCCGCATTCTTCGAGGATCTTGCCGTCCACACGGCCGAGAACCGCCGTCCTGCGCCCGCGCCACCTGATGCCGACGCCGGCGACGCCTCACCAGCCGGAGCCGCCGCCCTAGATCCAGAGGCCCCCCACGGACGAGGCGAGGTGGCGAGGGCCCCATCGCCACCTTCATCGACGGTGCGCCAAGCTTGCTCGGCGTCAGCAGTCTCCGGCGGCGGCGAGGGGAGGGCGAGCAGGAGAGGGAGGCGGCGGGGGTAGGGTTTCGCTTTAGTTTCAAGGGAGGCGGCAGTGTAGCTCCATGGGATCCTATGCCTCTACTATCTATAGAGAAGAGATGAATGGAGTTTTGACGCACATCTTGACCGAAATGTAGATCCCACATTATATACTTGCGGTCGACAAATAGTTAGCATCTTGTTTAGCTCCCACGACATTATATACTGAAAGAGATGGATATGCATAGAGAAAAATATATTTTTCGTCCCTTAATTCTTGGCCGAGTCTAGATTTGATCCCTCAACTTCAAAAGCGGACAAGATTCATCCCTGGTCACGGTTTTGACCGGTTTTGATGTTGTCCCACCCCGAACAAGAAAAAAAAACGACAAGTGATTGGTGAAGACCGGGGAAGACAGCAGAAAGCTCGACAAGGAGGACAAGGAATAACCAGGGCACTACTACAAAAACAGCTATAGCCAATATGGACATTAATGAAGCACTGTACATGTGGTGCGCCATTACTAAATACTAATGGCGCACCATGTGTTGGTGTGTCATTAGTGTGCAAATACCAATGGCGCACCACATCCACGGTGCGCCATTAGTAATTTTTTTTATTTTTTCAAAACTACTAATGGCGCACCGTGGAATGGTGCGCCATTAATAGTTCATGGTGCGCCATTAGTAATTTGGCCCAAACAATTCCCCAGAATGCACCCCCCGGTGGACCGCCTTTTCAGTTAAAAAAAATAAATAAAAGAAATGGTAGAAATGTCGAAAAAATAAAAGAAAATAAGATTCCCATGTGGTATGTGGTCTAGTTGTTAGCAAAATTTACAAACATGAATTTTTGACTTTTTTGCAAAATTTCTCGAGAATTTGTAAAAATGGGCATAACTTTTGCATACGAATTCGGATGAAAAAGTTTTTTATATGAAAAATCATCTACTCGAAAAGATACGGGGCTTTTAAGATCTAGAGAGGCAAAAAAATCAAAAAATTCAAACTTACTGCACCTGCCCATGGTGCGCCATTAGTATCTTCCCGCCTTCAAAATTCAAAATAAATCAAAAAAAGAAAAAAAAAATAGTAATGGCGCACTTGCCCACGGTGCGCCATTACTATGCCGTATATATGGCTGGGCGTGTCCTCTCCTCCTTACCTCTTCATTCTTCTCCTCCACTCCACCTCTCCTTCACTCCATCTCCTCCACTCCATCTTCCCTTCTCTCCACCACCATACTACCCTCCTCCTCTCCGGCGACCTCCTCCTCCTCCTCTCCGGCGACCTCCTCCTCCTCTCCGGCGACCTCCTCCTCCCTCCTCTCCTCCCCTCC
>NC_057813.1:758806231-758812091 GCF_018294505.1 Triticum aestivum | reverse complement strand
CCTCCCCTCCCCTCACAGTTTCTCCTCCCTCCTCTCCGGTGAGCTCCTCCTCCCTCATCTCCGGTGAGCTCCTCCTCCCTCCTCTCCGGTGAGCTCCTCCTCCATCCTCTCCTCCCATCCCCTCATGGTTTCTCCTTCCCCCTCTCCGATGCTCCGGTGAACTCCTCTCCGGCGACCTCCTCCTCCTCTCCGGCGATGTCGGCGAGCGCCTCTCCGGTCACCTCCTCCTCCTCCTCTTCGGCGAACTCCTCTCCGGCAATAGAACACGGCAAAAGAACGTACAAGATCCAAAAACGGGAAAAAAATTTGAAATAATATCATGCAAAAAATGAGCAAAAAATGGGCAAAAAAATCACGATCCAGATCCAAATTCAAAATTCAAAAATAGCAATGACTAACGGTGGGGGTTAGACGGTGCGTCACTACTATTTTCTCGCCTTTAAAATTCAAAAATATTAATAGCGCACCGTGGCCTATACTAATGGCGCACTACGTGGTGCGCCATTAGAACACCAGATACTAATGGTGCACCAGTGATGCGCCATTAGAATTTAATTCTAATGGTGTGATGCTAGTGGCGCACCAGTAGTGCGCCATTAGAAGGCAAAACTGGTGCGCCACTAACATATGCCTTTTCCTAGTAGTGGGGGCTCGGTTTAATCCTTTTGCTCTGTTCTGTAGTAAGTTGCAACTTGCAACCAGCCTAGGAGATTACTATTACTACTGCTACTTAGTTAACTGTAATGATGCACGACCATCATTACTTTCCGATCTATCTGAATTAGTAAAGCCTGAAAAGAAACACAAGACGAGGTCCAGGGATTAACTTTTCTGTTTGTAAGGCTGAGAGCGGCGGCGGGGAGGGCGGCATCCACCTCCATCGAGCACGGATAAACTCTAATAACTAATTTTTATTTATTGTTACAGTTAAAAACAACCTTTACTAAGGAAACTCGTCGTGGAGCCCGTTTTGTCCAAAATTTTGAAAAATAACTTGTCAAGTTTCAAAGAATGTATATGAGCGTTTCTGTCTGTATTAACACACAAAAGAAGTTTCAAAGAGTTCACAGCCAAACAATACATTATAGTAAAGTGACTCTAACAAAACGGAGAGCCCAAGATAACCTGACAACATATACGCATACGACTACACAGCCGAGAGATAATATAGGCATACTAGAGTAGCATGCCACGACACAACCGAGGACACCTAAGCTCCAAAACAACACCCTCATGAGGAGGAGCGGTGTAAAGCATCGCCCGCTGCCAAGTCCGAAGCGGACTAAGGTCTTCACCGTATACCTTGACACAGAGAGAAGAACCACAACTCATCCTCAATACGCGGCAGCACCAAAGTGCGGAGACAACCTAGGACACCTTGGCAGCTCACTTGTGCCATCTGAGGTACCCTGGGCACGGAAGCATGTAGCAACCTCCACATCCGGATCTGGGATGCACTCCTACCAACGACAAGGAGTTAGCCCCAGTCACCCATCACTACACCCTTGTTGTACACGCGGCTAAAGAGGCATATCCACCACCACCGACATGGTGCCGTCCACCCTGGTAGAGACACGACAGCCCGCCACATCACCACGTACCAACCACGATAGGAGGAGCAGAGGCACTCCATCCAATCGTAGCCCGATATTAGCCACCAAGTCTGGGTCAGCGCCACCACTTTAGGAAGCGTCGACGCCTGCTTCCCTAGCCAAACTCGGTGGACCGAGGGGGGGGTGACATGACTCGGGGACTATCGAGTGCCGCCATCAAGCATGCCACGCTCATAGCCCTCTGTCCCTAGCCAAGGCGAACTCGCACGATGCCATGTATGTCATCATTGGCGTGGCTTCGTCCGCTGAAACATGTGTCATGACCACCATCAGTTCCCACATTGCCAGCAAGGAGAGGGACCTCATCACTTACAGAAAGTGCTAGTTATCGACTAGAGAGGGGGTGAATAGGCGTTTTTTATCAAAGTCTTCAAAACGTGGAAGTTTCGAAGACAAGCAATAGAAATGACCTAATTGATATGCAGCGGAAGATAAACTACAACAAGCAAGCCATAGTCAAGTATGCAATAATATGAACGTACAAAGACTAATAGCAGCTAGGTAGTAAGGATCAGGATGGAAGATAGTATGAAGCCAATCAACGATAGTAGTCAAGCAATGAAGTCAAACAGATAAGACAAATAGGCAATGACTTCACGAAGATAAATTCAAAGTAAAGGGAGGGAGAGGATAGAACCAGTCACTTGTTGAAGACACAGGATTTGTTGGACAGTTCCAGTTGTTGTGACAAATGTACGTCTGGCTAGGGAGGCTGAGATTCAACTCAGAAGACCGCGTCTTCACCTTATTCCCCTTGAGCTAAGGACACGCAGTCCTCGCCCAATCACTCTGGTAAGTCTTCAAGGTAGACTTCCGAACCTTCACAGACTTTGTTCACCGGCAATCCACAATGACTCTTGGATGCTCAAAACGCGACGCCTAACCGGCTGGAGGATACACAATCCTCAAGTGTAATAAGTCTTCAGGTCACACAGACAGAAATACTTCAGTGATGCCTAACACTCTTTGGCTCTGGGTGTTTGGGCTTTGTCCTCGCAAGGATTTCTCTCTCAAAGGCTTCGAGGTGGGTTGCTCTCAAAACGACAAAAGCCGTAAACTAACTCTGAGCAGCCACCAAAATATGGTGTAGGGGGTGGGCTATTTATAGCCACAAGGCAACCCGACCTGATATGTCCGAAATGACCCTGGGTCACTAAGGAACTGATACGTGTTCCAACGGTCAGATTTCAAACACACACGACAACTTTACTTGGGCTACAAGCAAAGCTGACTCATCCAGCTCTGGATAAGATTTGCTCTCATTGTCTTTGCTCGAAGACATAGGATTTTGGTTGAGCATCACTTCAGTCACTCTGACTTTGTTCGCTGGGACCCCACTTAACAGTATGGTGGTTCCTATGACTCAACAAAGAAGAAAAGGAAACAACGAAACAACTCAGTATTCGCGCTCCATAGTCTTCACTCAATGTCTTCTCACACTAGTAGAAAACCACCCATTAGTCCCGGTTCGTAAGGGCCTTTAGTCCCAGTTCATAAACCGGGACTAATGGGTTGTTACTAATACCTCCACCCATTAGTCCCGGTTCAAACCAGAACCGGGACCAATGTGCCTCCACGTGGCCCTGGGCGCCCACCCCAGTCAGGGGGCCTTTGGTCCCGGTTGGTGGCTCCAACCGGGACCAGAAGTCAATTTTTTTAAAAGTGGCTGCTTTAGGGGTTATTTTTAGGTTGTTATTATAGCTAGCTAATAGAGAGAAGTGTCCTCTCTTATATCTTCGTCCTTGGTTTATCAACGCTGCTGCTATGTTCATTGCACCCGCAGATATAAAATGCTCATGCATGCTTGCATCATACATCATCATATATATATAATAACAAGTCCTACTAATCATGCATCATCATATACAACTTCTACTCGTTATTAATAATAAGTCATACGATCATCATCCTCATAGTCATCGAACCCAACCCTACATAATTGTTCTTAGCACATGATCATCAGTATCAGGTAGGACCTAAACACCCTTAAGGTAAAATAGCATAAAACAATATAGACCCTGACTCTCCATTATGAAGAATGGCGATCATCCTGTCTCCAATTTTTGCCCTTCGCTGAATGTTGCTTCCAAGAAGCTCCTTACAACTGTCCATACATTTTTTCCATTCTTTGATTGTCATGTCTCCACTTCTTTTAGAAACCCGGTATGGACAGTTCAGATTCGTAGGAAGACCTGGTTGTATGTTCAAAACATGAAGGCTACCGTGTGTATACATCAGATGAGGCACACAACCATTCGGGATTATCTGTTGAAAAACATAGTAATAACTTCGTAGTTAGCAATGATATGATGTACCAGTTTTAGAAGTGTGCAAAAAGATGCACGAATGTTGTAATAGTAAAAAATCATACCAGGGTATCTCCATGGTAGTTACCGTAGTTCAACGCATGCACTAGTGGCACGTATTGACCATAATGTTGAGGAGTTCGATTGTAGACATTGTAATTCTCAAGATCAGTACAAAATCCGACCAGATGATTTTTCTCCTGATAAGTTAGTTCGGAGCCTTCGGTGTAGTAGGTTCTGTCTACCATCTTCCGCACATTCTTTGAAGAATGAAAATAAGCTGTCAATGAAGAATAAGTTGTCAAATATTTTCAAATAAACAATATAAATTACTTAATAACTATGTTAAGCTCACATGGGGGAAGAATTGGAGGTGTATCCACAAGGACGAAAATCGTAGGTCTCTCTTGCTCGATTGTAGGATCACCAAGATCCATGGTAACAAGCATACCCTCATCAAAACCATACATCTTGCAAAGTGCTTCCCAGTTTTTGCAACCAAAATGGGTTACACTCTAAGCATTGTACAACTTTACTTGAAAATCCACACCATGATGGGTACTTAGGATAATTTTTTTGGTTTCGAAACTTTCATGGTCTTCAAAACCCATCCTCTCCAAGACATAGCGTCTTGCAAAGCATGGGATAAGCTAGTCGAATTGGAAAAGATGAAAAATATTGTCATGATTAAAATAGTTGAAGTCATGAGTAATTACGAAAAAAAACTATTATCGTCGGTTGCGTACTGTATGAACATCGAATGTCTCCTCGAGCTTAATGCTGAAGCGCCGATCTTCGTCCAGCACAATGAACCTGTCGCAGATACCTCGGTCGTCGTGGCACCAGTCGCACTCCCCCGAGCGGTTTTCGTCGTCCGATGAGTACGACATTTCCGGCCTATACGTTCATAATTCAAATATTAAACTAGATCATTATTATTAATCACGGGTTGAGTATCGATGATCGATGTACATAGCTCCACCTTTCATTCCCAAATGCATTATTAATTATATCAAATTGTCTAGCACACGGGAATGAAGGAGAAATTATCCAATATGAGCATTCAATAAGCAAAACCAAATCATAAAATAAGCAAAACCAAATCATAAAATAAAGTATAGTATTCAAATTAGCATGCATTCAATAATTATAAGCAAAAGTACATCATCTCTTGGTGTCCGTACATCGTCGAATATTATCACTAATACAACTAGAACCGTAGCTCCCGACGGTTATCGACGCGGGCGGTGGACACCCAAAGATAAGGAACCATCACAGGATCATAGCTCCAGTGAGATCCCTGAAGAACCTGCCAGGTATTGTCGAACCTCCCCTCCAATGCAACCATGTAGCGACGGACGTGCACGTCCTCCTCGCTGACACGGTGACGTACCACCTCCGCGGTGTCCGGATGCCTCACCACCGTCACTGGCCCACGCGACCGCCACCAAACAAGGATCGGGTCAACAACGGGCTGCCTCCTCACCAACCTACGTCCCCCGGAAGGTAGCACCTCCCAATACCAACCCGGCGGAGCCCAGTCCCGAACATGGCCCTGATCAAGCAGGCCTCCACCGCCGAGTCGACGACGACGAGGATGCGGGATAGGCAACGCCAACGTCGACGCGGGAACTACTTCTATATATAGTTAAATAAAAGTAGTTTTATTAATTAAATCAACTGTGTAGTTCAACTACTAAGCACTTACTATAAATAAATAAGTAGTACTTACTAAAAACAAACTACTTCTATATATAGTAAAATAAATTAGTTTATTAAATCAAAACTAGCTAGTTCAACTATATATAAACTACTTCTTATTTTTTTCCTTTTTCTAAATACTATGAACAAAAAAATCATTAAAATTCTATGAACAAAATTAATTACACAATCTAAATATCACCAAAAAAATCTATTAACAATAATATCACCAAACATGCA
>NC_057813.1:758780858-758805462 GCF_018294505.1 Triticum aestivum | reverse complement strand
CTAAAAAAATCTAACAAAAATAAAAAAAATGCTCACATCGGCGTCGAGGCGGCGCGGTGCAGGGGCGACGAGGACAGCGGGCTCGGGGGCGGCGACGGGGACGGCGGGCTCGGGGCAGGGGCGACGGCTGGCGACGTCGGGGCGCGGCGGCGCGGGACGCGGGCGGTGATGGGGGCGGCGACGACGGCGGGCTCGGGGCGGAGGAAGAATAATCAGAGTCTTCAAGAGATGGAGTTCGACGTAGGAGAGCATTCCGTGGAGGAGTGGAGTTAAACTTGAATCTTTCAGTGAAGCCATCGTCTTGAAGATCTGCTTTAGCACTGAGCAAGGTCAAACTCTTCCATGATCGCCGACAGGTTTCATGAGTGACAAATGCATTCTTGGTGGCAAGATTTCAAATGCGATTTACGTCCACCAAGAGACTTTGCATCTGACTCTTGAGCCAAAAATAATGCTTATCTTGTTTCTGATGCAGGGCCATAAGAAGTTCTCGGTCATTTAGGACACGAGAGCGCTTCCTAGGCCTTTGAGCAATTGTGCTCTCAATAGCTTTAGTTTGCGCACGATGAGGTAGACGAGTGTTTCCAGCCATTGGATAGACACGAGTTACTGCCTGGACTACTTCCATAGGTTGAGTGAAGTTTTGGTGTTCACCATTTTGAAGACAAAGAGGCTTCTTGGCAGGCTCAGGGTATATGGCTTCAACTGACATATCAACCTCTGGTAGAAAGATCACGTGATTGCGAGCAGAGGGCTGATAGTTGATAGCAGAGTGTAGCTTGATGAGGCGCATGACCCATGGAGCATAGAATTTCAGGCCAAACAGGTCAGATCCAGACGCAGCCAGTTGCCGGAGGAAGAAATCTTGTGCATTGAAGCTGATGCCATTGAGGATGTAAAAGACCAATGTCTTCATGGCTACTTCAAGTTTTGCAGCTGATGAATGTCCTTTGATAGGCCATAGAGTCCGCCTGATGGTGTGATATATGGTGCCCGGCAGATACAAGGAACTCCTTTGGGTATTCAACGTCATGTGGCAAAGGCTTCATCATGCTCAACATCTGGCTCATGTTTGGTTCTGGCTTATGGAAGATGCTCTCCAGTGCATTGCGGTGGTTTTGACAACCAGGTTCATATAGCTCTCCGGGAGTGGATAGGCCTGTAAGCTCAATGATGTCAAGAGTTTTGGCTTCATGATGAACATTTCCGGTCATCCACTCGAGAACCCATGTTTTCGTATCCCTGTTGTAGCCGCGAATGTGGAGGGTAGCATAGAATTGAAGCAAAAGTTCTTCATTCCAATGTTCTTTGTCTGTCACAAAACTGAGCAGACCAGCATCACGAAAGCAGTCAAGTGCTTCTTCTAAGCACGGCAGTCCAGCAATGGCTTCAGTGTCGAGGCGCATATGAGGGAAAATGCGCCCTTGATCATACAGAACGCAGGAGTAATAGCTTCGTTACTGATGACTCCAGAAACGATCAGATGATATTCTTGGCCTTGAGTAAGGGTTCTTTGCGCTGTCAAAGAATGTGTTGTGGCTTTTGAAGCCATTAGCATTGAAGGACCCTGGAGATGTGCCAGTACCTGGGAACCTTGGTAGTCTTGGCTTTGGTTTCTGGACCTGAGGCCTATGCTCAATGTGATAGTCAAAGTGAGGACCAGAGACATTAGGCGGAGGGACCAGAACGGGCCATCTTACTGTGATTAGCTCGCCATGGTTGTATGCTTGCTCAATTGTATAGGGCCTTGGTGGCGAAACAGGAGTAGTGGCAACAATAGTGGCTTCAGGCTGCACAACAGAAGCTTCAGGAGCAGTGGCAGCATTGACTTCTGGAATGTTGCTTGGTGCTGGCTCCACATTAGCTTCAGCCATGACAACGTCATTGGCTTCATTGGTGTTGGTGGTGGAAGCCTCAAGGTTTTCAACCTCCACTTGATGAGCTGGAGGGTCTGGCACAGGCACGTTCACTTCAGGAACAGCTTCTTCAGTAATGGGGGGAGTAGGGTCACGTTCTTCTTGTTCGTCATCGGTTGATGCAGCCGGATTGCCTTCAGCAGCTTGGGCTTCAGACACGGAGACATTCACAGTTGGAGTGGCGTCTGAAAACACTTGACGTGAAACAGATTGGTGGTGCACTTCTCCTTCTGGAATGCTCAGAAGAGGGACTTGAGGACTTGGTCCTTTGCGAAGCCGTTGTAGTACAAGCAACGCTTTTGGAGATGGAGTTGGCTGGGCCTCATCCTCTTCAACTTGCACAGATGGTGTGACTTGTTGTTGGGGAGTACTGGGGGAGTCTTGTTGTTGCGGGCGATCAGCCCATGATGCATCCTGAGCAATTGGCGTCAGAGAACGACCAATGCTGATGATTTCGCTGTTCGTAAGAACAGGCGATGATACCACGTTGTGCTCAATCTGAGGAAGAACTTCATCATCTTCAACATTGTCATGGTGACCAATGTCTTCAGCAGTGATGGGATCAACTGCTGGAATCACTTCAACTTCATGATCCTCTGTGGAAGCAGGCTCATGAACAATCATACGTAGTTCTTGGTTTGCAGATGCAGGACGAACCACCGAGATGGGTTCAACAACAAGGGGCTTTGTGGGAGCAGCCTGATTCTTCTTGGTTATGTGTTTCTTCTTGGAGGGAGCTGCATCAGAGGCTTCAGAGGTTTTCCTTTTTCTGGCTTCAGCCTCGGCAGCCCTTGTCTTCTTCAGTTCTGAAGCGGTTGACATGACCTTTGGCTTTGAGCCAGTCATTCTGCTTGGGAAGACTATGCGAGGTTCATCCTGCCTTGACTGTGCAGATTGGGCAGTAGATAGCTTCTTCTTCTTCGCAGCCATTCTGGGGTCAATGCCAGGACGTCCAAGAGCCTTGCGCTTCTCAGCCTCATTGTAGGCTTGCACACACTTGTCAGCCAGACTCTTCATGCACTCATGAGAGCCTCTAGCTTCGTCACGCTTCTTGTGAAAAGCCTCTTTGAGCTCGTGAAGCATGATCTTGAAGTTCTTGACATCTTGCACGCTGAGATTGGCCACATGCTTCTTGAACTGAGCCTTTTCATAGTCGATCTTGTGCTTCAGTTCAACAATGCGCTGAGCAAGATCGTCATCGCTGGACAGATCAACGTGCTCTTCACGCAGAATGGCAGCAGGAGTCAACGTCTGATCAGTACTCTTGATGATTTCCTTCTTCTTCTCCGTCTTCTTGGAGATGCGTGATAGATCTTCAGACTGCACACTATCTTCAGGAGGTGCAGTGGCCAGTGGCTTCGTACGTGAAGCTTTTGGAGGAGCAGCTGATGTTGAAGCCTTAATCTTCTTTAGCTTCTGCGGCTTTGGAGGAGGAGCTGGGTTTCATCAGTGTCAGCATCATTATCAGAATGATCCACTTTGGCACCTTGTACCAAGATGTATGAGATGAGGCCATCAAGGTTTGAAAAGGGGCCGATTTCATTTTGTTCCGCCTCACGTGAGCCGTCATTACGGGGAGCAGAAGAACCAGGGTTGAAGTCTAATCCCAATGACTTCTTGTTTTCCTTGGCCGATGCCTTTGCGTGCTGTAAGTTGCGCTTGAAGAGATTATCGTCACGACACCAGAGCAGTGATGATGGGTCGGCATCTTCAGGCTGAGGTCCACGGACCATACAAGGATAGGATTCTTGTGCAATAGCTTCAGCTTTGTTCTTGGGGGAAGGCTTCGATAGAGAATATCACCCCAAGGGCTCTTGATAGCATTCTTCTCAGCGTACTCCTGGGTCACGAACTTGTACTTGAACCATTTTTCAGCCCAATAGCGTCGAATCAATTGGATTTGTGTCTTGCGCTGATTATAATCCTCTTCAGGATCTGTCTTGTAAAGTTGTGCAAGGTTATCAGGCAAATCTTTTGATGTTCCTCCCCGACGCTATCTGCCACCCTTCCTTACTGATTTCTCTGCAGCCATGAACTTCAAACTGAATGGTTTCAATATGTTCAAAGGCTTCAAGGGCTTTCGCTTGCTGGTCAAACAGGAACTGGCTTCGAGAGAGTTAATGTGTTGCTGTAAGAATTCTGCAAACGAATGCAGACTATGAGAACCAAGGGATTCTCCCACGGACATGTACCTGTGACAGCATTAGTGATGCGAGGGAAGGGGAAGAGGTCATATGCATTCTCAGAAGATTTTGAAGATAAATCGGTTTGAAGACATTGACCTCATGTTGCGAAGACATTCACTTATATGTTGAGAGTTGGTTCCAGATTTGTACGAATCCGTGAATAAGTACAAGAGAGGAATCTAACTAGGTATGAGGCTTAAGTGAATATACTAGGCAGTATGAGATGCAGACAGAACATATCTAACATTGTATAGATAGAAACCAATTTTGGTAAATAGGATGAATCATTGAGGATAAAAAAGGTGGTAAAAATAGAGTTATATTTACCACATGAAGAACTGCTAGATGTGATGAATAGGAGACCGAGCAGTTCAATCCACCGTGCCCTAACTTGGCGACGGAGGACACCTACGACGGCGGGTGAGAGGACGATGTCTGCGGCCGGCGTGAGGACGGCGTCGGAGAAGTCGCGGCAGCTAAGCGCTTCGTCATCGGCGTCGTCGAGAGCTAGCGGTGGTGCTAGGGTTTTGACGAGGCGGAGAGGTGGAAGAAGGTTTTCTTGATCGCAGGGGACACATATTTATAAGAAGGTGTGCAGCATAGCGCAATTACGCAGGTGCCCCTGCCTGTTCACATCTGAGGGACACGTGGCAAGCATGCAACATACTTAGAGTTGTCCCATGTTCCCACGCCCGCCAAGTTTGTCGGATGGTCGTTCCGGCTTCTCCGGATTTCAACCACTAAGGATGAATCATTTAAAACAAACTTAATTTTTGTCTCTCTGTCTTCTGCTGACAAGGATGCAGAGAAAACATTTGACAGTTTCAATAGAATGCATATGATTTGGACAGATAGAGTTTGAGATAGAAAGCAAAGAGAGATTAGGGTCCGATCACATTCACTTAGTTCAAAAGATTTAACAATGAAGACATAGCCATAAGTGAATGCTGTAGAGGACAGAATACTAGTATGTATATCAGAAAGCAATCAAATCAACATAGTGAAGTAAATCATGAAGATAAGTTGAAATTTTGAAGTCAAATCAAATGCGAAGATATTGCAAATATAACGACATGAGTGAAACACTTCAAGCCAAGAAATTTGGTGGTGGCGTTACCCACCGTATAGGAAGTATTAGACCCAGACACGGCGCACAATCATCGTGGCATTCCAAAGTCAAATTCCACGTTAATGTATTCACACTCAGAATGTAAGTCTTCATTGATTGAAGATATACTTTACTTCGTGTGTTTCACATCTAAGTCATCAACATGCATAAGTGTTAGGATGTGTACCTGATCACAGGACATTTGAGGATTCCAAGATATTTAGCTCACACCGTAACTTGCAAAACCTTCTCTCATCCAAGGGCTTTGTGAAGATATCTGCTAGTTGCTCTTCAGTGTTGACGTGAATGATGTCAATATCTTTCTTCATGACATGATCTCTGAGGAAGTGATGACGAATTTCAATGTGCTTTGTCTTCGAGTGCTGGACTGGATTGTTGGCAATCTTGATGGCGCTTTCGTTGTCGCAGAAGAGAGGTACTTGTTTCAGATTGACGCCATAGTCCTTGAGAGTCTGCTTCATCCATAGAAGCTGAGCACAACAAGATCCATCAGCAAGGTGTTCAGATTCAGCAGTTGAGAGTGATACACAGTTTTGCTTCTTTGAAGACCAACAGACAAGTGATCGTCCCAGAAAGTGACATGTGCCTGATGTAGACTTGCGATCCACCTTGTCACCAGCATAATCAGCATCCGAGAATCCAACCAGATCAAATTTTGAGCCCTTTGGATACCATAATTCGAGTGTTGGGGTGTAAGCCAAATATCGAAGAATTCGCTTCACAGCTAAGTGATGCGATTCCTTTGGTGCCGCTTGGAATCGAGCACACATGCAAACACTAAGCATAATATCTGGCCTAGATGCACATAGGTAAAGTAAAGAACCAATCATGGAGCGGTATACCTTTTGATCGAACTCTTTACCATTGTCGTCGGGACCAAGATGATGTTTGGCTGGCATTGGCGTCGTGTAACCTTTGCAATCTTGCATTCCAAACTTCTTCAGACAGTCTTTGAGATATTTCTCTTGAGATATGAAGATGCCTTCTTTGCTGACGTATTTGAAGACCAAGGAAGAACTTCAGCTCACCCATCATGGACATCTGATATTGCTCTTGCATCATGTATCCAAACTCATCACTATACTTCTGGTTAGTGCAGCCGAAGATTATGTCATCCACATATATTTGGCATACAAACAGTTCACCATCATATGTCTTCGTGAAGATTGTGGGATCGAGGGATCCAAGTTTGAAGCCTTTGCTCTTCAGGAAGTCTTTGATCGTATCATACCAAGCGCGAGGAGCTTGTTTGAGGCCATACAGTGCTTTGTTTAGTTTATACACCATATCAGGATGTTTTGGATCTTCAAAGCCCGGTGGTTGAGCAACGTGCACTTCTTCTTCAATCTTGCCGTTGAGGAAGACACTTTTTACATCCATTTGATATAGTAAGATGTTGTAATGATTAGCATAGGCTAGCAGTATGCGAGTAGCTTCAAGCCTAGCCACAGGAGAAAATGTTTCATCGAAGTCAATTCCTTCAACTTGAGTATATCCTTGAGCCACAAGACGTGCTTTGTTTCTGACGACTTGACCATGCTCATCTTGCTTGTTCCGATATATCCATTTAGTGCCAATAATGTTGTGCTTGCGAGGGTCAGGGCGCTTGACAAGTTCCCAAACATTATTCGGCTTGAACTGTTGAAGTTCTTCTTGCATGGCTTGAATCCATTAAGGTTCCATAAAGGCTTCAGCAACTTTCTTGGGTTCTGATATTGACACAAATGAAAAATTCCCATAGAAATTTGCTAACTGTGTTGCTCTTGAGCGAGTAAATGGACCAGGAACATTGATGCTATCAATTATCTTCTCAATTTGTACTTCATTTGCAACACGAGGATGAACTGGACGAAGACCTTGCTCATGCTGATCATTTTCATCATTGGGAGGATTGTCTTCTGTCTGAGCATTGTCTTCAGGTTGGTTTGGTGCAGAAATGATAAGTTCCTCTTCAGGCTGTGCTTCAGAAGGCATGATTTCACCAGTTCCCATCAGCTTGATGGATTCGCTGGGAGGAGCTTCATCTAGTGTGCTTGGAAGGAGTTCTCGTTGTGAACCATTGGTTTCATCAAATTGCACGTCCACAGTTTCAATGATTTTATAGTGATGGAGGTTGAAGACTCTGTAAGAGTGCGAGTCCTTTTTCCGTAACCGAGCATGAAGCCTTCGTGAGCTTTAGGTTCAAATTTTGACTTGTGATGGGGATCCTTGATCCAGCACCTAGCACCAAATACTCTGAAGTAACTGACATTTGGCTTCTTGCCAGTAAGGAGCTCATAGGATGTTTTGTTCAGAAGCTTATGGATGTAGACACAGTTGATGATGTGACATGCTGTATCAATAGCTTCAGGCCAGAACTTTCTTGGTGTGTTGTACTCATCGAGCATTGTTCGAGCCATCTCAGTGAGGGTTCTGTTCTTGCGCTCAACAATGCCATTTTGCTGAGGTGTGTATGGAGCAGAAAACTCATGAGTGATTCCCATTGTATCCAGATAAAGATCAAGCCCGATGTTCTTGAACTCAGTGACGTTGTCACTTCTGATATGCTTGATCTTTACTCCATAATTGTTCATGGCTCAATTTGCGAAGCGTCTGAAGACATCTTGTACTTCTGTCTTGTAGAAAATTATGTGCACCCATGTATATCTTGAGTAGTCATCAACAATGACGAAGCCATAGAGACAGGCTGTCGTTGTGAGGGCAGAGTAGTGAGTGGGGCCAAATAAGTCCATGTGTAACAGGTCGAAGGGTTGAGATGTCGTCATGATTGTCTTTGAGGGGTGCTTGGCCCTAGTCATCTTTCCAGCTTCGCAGGCTCCACACAAATGATCCTTCTTGAACTTGACACCATCGATGCCTATGACATGCTTCTTCTTGACGAGTGTGTGAAAGTTTCTCATGCCAGCGTGCCCAAGCCTCCGATGCCAGAGCCAGCATTCTGAAGCTTTTGCGAGAAGACATATGGCAAGCTGTGGACCTGCTAAGGAATCTACCATGTATAGATCATATTTCCTATACCCTTCAAAGACTAGAGACTTGTCAGATTCCATTAGTACAAGGCAACGATATTTTCCGAAGAGCACAATCATGTTTAAGTCACAAAGCATTGAGACAGACATTAAGTTGAACCCAAGGGATTCAACAAGCATCACTTTATCCATGTGTTGATCCTTTGAGATTGCAACTCTACCTAGACCCAATACTTTGCTTTTACCAGTGTCAGCAAATGTGATGTGACTCTTGTCAGATGGACGTAAGGTTGAGTCCATGAGAAGGCTTCGATCACCAGTCATATGATTAGTGCATCCGCTGTCCATAATCCACTCTGAAGCATGAGGAGTCATACCCTATAGTGCAGTTAGGAGGATAGGATTCACATAGTGTGTTGTGAAGCATAAGCATTTGATGCACACAAGGATTATCATAGCTTTAGCATAAGGTTAGAACTCATAGTATGACTGGTAAGTGATTCACATGTGAAGTATATGGTAAGATCATTTTATCATGCGTCCCTAATAGTGTTTTAGGTCCCCAGCAATAGTATCGGACGCCTTTGATTGCTGGCTAGAGACCATATTCTGCAAAAGAGAGTTAGTTCTTCACCACCCACATCTTCAGGGGTGGCTTAGAAGCAATGAGTCTAAGTGCAGCATCTGAGAATTTCGGCATTGGAGCCCTAGCGAATAGCCTTGCAGGGGATGAATGGTACTCATATGAATAAGCAGAAAAGTTCTTAGTCCTATGAACATAGTGGTTTGAAGACACACACTCATATTCATAAGTTTGAGTACGATTTCCCTGCAAAACATTGGCGTTAGGGTTACTCAGGTGAGTCCTGTTTCCGTATGAAGCCGTTGGACCATGTGACGCCTTTGGTCTGGGGTTTGTCTTCTTCCCTGGTGGTGTCATGACAACATTCACAGGAAGATTCTCAAGAGAGCTTTTGGGAACCCAGATCTTCTTCATTGGCGGTCCACTCCTGCAGTTAGTACCAATATACCTGGCGAACACTTCACCATTCTGATTTTTGAACAGTTTATAGTTTGCATCAAAGGATTCATCAAGGATAATAGGATTAGCACAGGTAAAGCCAGATAAGGTGGATGGATCCATTGAAGGTTCCTTTGCAGCAACCCATGTGGTTTTGGGATACTGCCCAGGCTTCCAATAGGAGCCATCAACATTCATTTTCCTCTTGAACCCAACACCCTCTTTCCTAGGGTTTCGGTTCAGAATCTGCTTTTTGAGGACATCGCAAAGTGTCTGAGGACATCCCTTTTTCAAGCAATGTCTTCAACCTAGCATTTTCAGCAGCAATAGTAGTGGTATCCTCAGCAGAGGGGTTAGTTACCACATCAGTAGTTGAAGACAAAGCAACAGTAGCAGCAGTGGAACATTCAGCAACAAAGGTAGCGTTATCACGCTCAATGCATTTTAGACATGGTGGGTCAAATCCTTCCAGTGTAACGCTGATTTGTTGAGCAAGTAATGAATCGCGCTCCTTCAGAAGATCTCCATAATCCACTCTTATCTTTTCAAGATCTTGCTTTCTTTGAAGACATTCAGAAGAAAGCTTCTCATGATCAGACAAGAGAGCATTATGTTGATCTTGAAGGGCGTCAAACTTGGAATGAATTATTTGAAGACTCTCAGCCAATGCTTTTGACTGATCCATTTCTGCGCCCAACATATCATCGCTCTTACTAAGCATGTTTTGAACCTTTTCCAAAGCTCTTTGTTGTTTAGTGGCAAGGGAAGCAAGTTTGACATAGTTGGGGCCAAATTCATCACCTGATTCATCATCACTAGTTTCAGAGAGGTAGCAATCAGTTGCCTTAGCACCCCCTGCCTTGAGGCATGGTGAAGATGAAGACGATTCAGGTGGAAAGGTCATCTCTTTAAGAGACTCCTTCTAGTCATCGAGCCAAGGATCATGACGATTAAGATGACCTTCATAGACCTCAGAAAGCCGGTCCCAGATTAGCTTCGCGTGATTGACGTGCATGACGTTCCTGAACTGATTTCGGGACAGACAGGAGCAGATGACGTCCTTCGCTGTGAGGTTCAGTAGAGTGTACTTGCGAATGTCATCAGCCTCTGCCATCTTGCATAGATCGGTAAGACTAATCTCAGTGGCGGTCCACAGTTCGCTGTTCATAGCCATGAGTCGCTTCTTCATCATGACCTTCCACCGAGGATACTCATGACCGTCAAAAGTGGGGCAAGATACATTCCTCAATCCTGCAGTCGACATAGCTAAACTCCAGGTGGTTAAACCGAATCACACAGAACAAGGGAGTACCTTGCTCTGATACCAATTGAAAGTGCTAGTTATTGACTAGAGGGGGGGTGAATAGGCGATTTTTATCAAAGTCTTCAAAACGTGGAAGTTTCGAAGAGAGGCAATAGAAATAACCTAATTGATATGCAGCGGAAGATAAACTACAACAAGCAAGCCATAGTCAAGTATGCAATAATGTGAACGTACAAAGACTAATAGCAGCTAGATAATAAGGATCATGATGGAAGATAGTATGAAGCCAATCAACGATAGTAGTCAAGCAATGAAGTCAAACAGATAAGACAAATAGGCAATGAATTCACGAAGACAAATTCAAAGTAAAGGGAGGGAGAGGATAGAACTAGTCACTTGTTGAATACACAGGATTTGTTGGAACAGTTCTAGTTGCTGTGACAATTGTACGTCTCGTTAGGGAGGCTGAGATTCAATTCAGAAGACCGCGTCTTCACCTTATTCCCCTTGAGCCAAGGACACACAGTCCTCGCCCAATCACTCTGGTAAGTCTTCAAGGTAGACTTCCGAACCTTCACAGACTTCATTCACCGGCAATCCACAATGACTCTTGGATGCTCAGAACACGACGCCTAACCGGCTGGAGGATACACAGTCCTCAGGTGTAATAAGTCTTCAGGTCACACAGACAGAAAGACTTCAGTGATGCCTAACAGTCTTTGGCTCTGGGTGTTTGGGCTTTGTCCTCGCAAGGATTTCTCTCTCAAAGGCTTCGAGGTGGGTTGCTCTCAAAACGATAAAAGCCGTAAACTAACTCTGAGCAGCCACCAAAATATGGTGTAGGGGGTGGGCTATTTATAGCCACAAGGCAACTCGACCTGATATGTCCGAAATGACTCTGGGTCACTAAGGAAATGACACATGTTCCAATGGTTAGATTTCAAACACACACGGCAACTTTACTTGGGCTATAAGCAAAGCTGACTCATCCAGCTCTGGATAAGATTTGCTCTCATTGTCTTCACTCGAAGACATAGGATTTTGGTTGAGCATCACTTCAGTCACTCTGACTTTGTTCACTGGGACCCCACTTAACAGTACGGTGGTTCCTATGACTCAACAAAGAAGAAAAGGAAACAACGAAACAACTCAGTCTTCGCGCTCCATAGTCTTCACTCAATGTCTTCTCATGTCATAGACATCAATGTGAATATCTTCACATACCACCATTGTCTTCAATGTCTTCTACATTTTTAGGGTTCATCTCCGGTAGGTAAACCGAATCAATGAGGGACACTTCCTACGTTATCCTGCAATTCTCACGAACGCATTAGTCCCTCAACCAACTTTGTCGTCAATACTCCAAAACCATCTAGGGGTGGCACTAGATGCACTTACACTTACGGACAACACTCGGACTACGCCCAACCCCCTGTCCATGATGCCACCGACCCACAGCCTCGTGCCCTCCGCTGCACCATCCGCCAGATCATGGCCACCATAGACGCGCTCAACACCGCCATTGAGATGTCAAGCACTGGCCGTTGTAGCTAGCACCACCGCGACAAGGCCGGTATCCCAAGCAGCCAGAATGAGTCCCCCAAAGGCGCCCTCAAGGATGGAACTGGGCAGAGCCCAACTGGCTGTTGTCTCCCCATGCGGAAGACCTGTGCCAACTAGCTGTCTAGCCCTCCCATGCCATGGGTCAAGCTCCACGCCTTCGTCAAATCCAGCCCCAGCAGCGCACCACCACATAGGTTCGCCGACCCGTGCTAAGCTCCGCTGCGCTGGGAGAGGGGGGGGGGGCTACATAAGAACATCAATAAACGTCCACCGGCGAAAACATTCCTTCTGATTGAAACCAAGGTTGAGGGGCATGAGAGTGATGAACAGATACTCGTGAAGCAATCACTAGTAGAAAATAGGGCTTTGGTTCGGGCCTGGCCAGCCCATTAGTCTCGGTTCTTCGGGACCAACAGGGGGCATTAGACCCGGTTCATGTGCCCAGGGGGCCGGCCGGGGCCTCGTGGGCATTGGTCCCGGTTCGTCTGGATCCATTTGTCCCGGTTCTAGGCACGAACCAGGACCAATGGGCCGCGCTCCTGGCCCACAACCATTGGTATCGCTTCGTGCCTAGAACCGGTACAGAAGGGGGTCTTTAGTCCCGGTTCCTGCCACGAAACGGGACAAATAAGTTGCCTATATATACCCATCGCCGCGGCAGAGCACTTCACAGTGCTCTGTTTTTTCTGGCCGGCGAGGGGAGGGCAATTAGGTGCTCTAGCTCACCTCCTTTGCACATGAGGTGTTTGATGAAATGCCCGAGCCACAGTAGTTAAGCTTTCTCCTCTCGAAGCTCGACCTCGGAGCTCCATTTTTCTCGAGATTTGTATAGATTTAGCGGTCCATCACGCCCCGTCCCCGTTTTCACCGCCGTCGATCGCCTGCGCCGATCTCGTCGCCGACACCACCATGGTGAGCATTTTGTTCTTATCTTCTTTCTGATTTTCTTACTTTAGATAGATACTTGTCTGATTTTCTTACTTTAGATAGATATTTGTCTGATTTTCTTACTTTTGACACACATAATTATATATAATACACGCAGATGAACCGGCAATGGATGTACGGTGACAGACACACCTCCGAGTACATTAAGGGCATGCGTAATTTTCTAGAAGTGGCTGGGGCAAACAAGCTGAATGGTTTTATGTGTTGTCCATGCCCTAAATGTGGGAATATGAAGTCTTACTCTGCCCGAAAAATCCTTCACACCCACCTGCTTTACAAGGGTTTCATGCCACACTATAATGTTTGGACGAGGCATGGAGAAATAGGGGTTATGATGGAAGACAGCGAAGAAGAAGAGGACGATGACAGCTATGTGCCCCCTGAATACGGTGATGCTGCAACGGGGGGAGCTGCTCAAGATCAAGAGGAACCAGACGATGTGCCCAATGATGCTGCAATGGAGGAAGCTGCTGAAGATCAAGAGGAACCAGACGATGTGCCCGGTGATGATGATCTCCGCCGGGTCATTGTCGATGCAAGGACGCAATGCGAAAGTCAAAAGGAGAAGCTGAAGTTCGATCGCATGTTAGAGGATCACAAAAAAGGGTTGTACCCCAATTGCGAAGATGGCAACACAAAGCTGGGTACCATACTGGAATTGCTGCAGTGGAAGGCAGAGAATGTTGTGTCTGACAAAGGATTTGAGAAGCTACTGAAAATATTGAAGAAGAAGCTTCCAAAGGATAACGAATTGCCCGACAGTACGTACGTAGCAAAGAAGGTCGTATGCCCTCTAGGATTGGAGGTGCAGAAGATACATGCATGCCCTAATGACTGGATCCTCTACTGCGGTGCGTACGAGGATTTGAACGCATGCTCGGTATGCGGTGCATTGTGGTATAAGATCAGACGAGATGACCCTGGTGATGTTGACGGCGAGCCCCGCGGGAAGAGGGTTCCTACGAAGGTGATGTGGTATGCTCCTATAATACCACGGTTGAAACGACTGTTCAGAAACAAAGAGCATGTCAAGTTCATGCGATGGCACGGTGAGGACCGTAAGAAAGACGGGAAGTTGAGAGCACCCGCTGACGGGTCGCATTGGAGAAAACTTGAGAGAGAGTACTGGGCTGAGTTTGCACGTGACCCAAGGAACGTATGGTTTGGTTTGAGCGCGGATGGCATTAATCCTTTCGGGGAGCAAAGCAGCAATGACAGCACCTGGCACGTGGCATTAATCCTGCTTGAATGTGCATGAAGCGGAAGTTCATTATGATGCCAGTTCTCATCCAAGGCCCTAAGCAACCCGACAACGACATTGATGTGTACCTAAGGTCATTAGTTGAAGAACTTTTACAGCTGTGGAATGGAAACGGTGTACATGCGTGGGATGAGCACAGACAGGAGGAATTTAACCTGCACGCGTTGCTGTTTGTAACCATCAACGATTGGCCCGCTCTCAGTAATCTTTCAGGACAGACAAACAAGGGATACCACGCACACGCACTGTTTAACTGACACCGAAAGTATATACCTGGGAAGCTGCAGGAAGAATGTGTACCTGGGCCATCGTCTATTTCTTCCGACCAACCATCAATGTCGAAAGAAAGGCAAGCATTTCAAAGGCGAGGCAGATCACCGGAAGACTAGCTAGTATTATTGGAATTATTAAGTAGTAATCATGGTAAAAAACTGTAGAATAGATTAAAACGGCCACAATCCCATTAAAGGCGCCCCTGACTATTCCTTTTCTCCATTGTTAAGCTTCCTGTTGTCTTTCCCATCTTCACCAACCATTTGCCATTTTTGTTCTTCCCCATCTTCACCAACCAACCACGGGAGAAGAGAGGGAGAAACAGTTAAATAAGCAGCCCAGGGAGAGTTGAAAAGCTGGGCGTCCTTTTAAATTTGCAGTGATAATAACATTCATCCACACAGTGCACCAAATATTAGGCTTTGTTTTGTCTCACTCATTGGCATGCTGCTGAAAGCTTTTTGAAACGCATTCTCCTTGAAGACTGCAGCACCATAGGATGCAGTCTAAAGCCACCAGCACGAGATCTAAAGCCGAGAATTGTTTTTATAGTGTTGCTCCATAGGATGCTGCACCATCGATCTTATCTCGTCATGTATAATCTTGAACGTTAGCAGACAACAACAATGGACGGAGCTAGTAAACCAACTAGTACAGAACGTAACAACGATTAGGACACAGCTGTATTGGATGGAGTTAATTAGCTCGCTGCCAGGTTGAATTACTTAATTCAGATCCCATGCCTATTGGTAGTCGATCCATCCACATGCATGACCCCACCCCACCTGCAATTTTGAACAGATGAAGCAAGAGCTAATTGATCACTACAGGGTATGCACACAAAAGATAAAACGAACAACGATTGCTAGCTAATTAAGCAAATACCAACGACTACTCCACTAACTAGCCTCTCTGTTTCATTGGCTGTACTAGCTTTCCAGGAGAGATGAATATAGAGTTTAAACACACAACTTGACAGAAATCAAGATCATACATTACTGCATACATCTGGCTATGCGTATATCGAGTGCCTAGCTTGTTAGGATCACTCTGATGTACAGGTAAATGTTCGAATACAGATTACTATATAACAATCTCTCTACCTTGCCAAACCTGCAGTACTTGTGCTGCTTGTCTTGGACCGGCTGATCAGGACAGCGTTGCCTGGGAACGACGAACCTTGAAAACCGTGATGCCACTGGTCATCCACCGGCCAGCACGAGATCTGAAGCCACTGGTACGTATTTTTAGGGTGCTGCTGCATGGGGCAGGCGATTAGTTTAGGGCGCAAGACCTGAGGCTTTTGTTTTGTTTCGCCCAATGGGGTGCTTTAGCGATGTCACATGCTGTCTGCCACACACAGGTTGATGTGCGTGCACGCGCCTTGACGACAGTGGCGTGAGAACTGAAGCCGAGTAATGCTTTACACTAGCAAAGAGTTGCATTGGATGGAGTCAATTAACCAGTTCTGGTTGCTTGTATGCGGTCGGGCGCGTCGGGTGCGCGCGGGACGTGCGGGGCGCAGCGGAAGCGTTGCGTGTGTGCGTTTATGTGTAGTGTGTGTGCTCGTGGCTTGTAGTTGGCGACGGATGGTGACAGAGTAATATGCAGCAGGCGCAGCGAAGCAACCTGACGTCGAGGTCGTGTGGACGAGAACTCCAAGCTCACAATCGGATGACCGGATCACCAGGGAAAGTCCGGGGGTGCTACGTCTTGGCTAGCTACAAAGCCGGCTGTACGTTGAGGTTGTTAGTGCATGCAGGTGAGCTGCGTACGTGCGTATAGGGAGACTGAGTCGGATTTAGTTGGCATGGTGGCGTGGGTAGCGCAAGGATGGAGTACGTGCTCCAGTAGGTGTGTGTTCCCTGGCCTATAAAAGCCATTGTACTCCTCAGTTGTAAAAGTGACCCGATTTGAGCACCATGTAGACATGGCAAAGAGAAAATGATTGGGGGCGTTTGTGCGCCGGCCCGAGAAATTTCTTGTGTCTACTGTTCATCACCTACCTCCCCCCGTGAGCTGTGAGAGAGGTAGCTAGAGCTTGCCCTTGTGGCAACTACAATAACGACTAGCAGACAACTGTATTGGATGAACTTAATTAGCTCATTGTCAGGTTGAATTATTTAATTCAGCTCACACGCCTGTTGGTAGTCGATCCATCCACATGCAACAACACAAGAGCTAATTGATCACCACATAGTATGCACACAAGAGCTACAACACACGATTGCAATGTGATATACATTTAATTGATGTGTATTTTACCAGTACTCGTAGTAGCTCCTGGGTATTTGATTCCGGTGCCGTTGCTCATATTTGTAACTCAAAACAGGAGCTGCGGAATAAGCGGAGATTGGCAAAGGACGAGGTGACGATGCGTGTCGGGAATGGTTCCAAGGTTGATGTGATCGCCGTCGGCACGCTGCCTCTACATTTACCAACGTGATTAGTTTTAAACCTCAATAATTATTATTTAGTGTCAGCTTTGAGCATGAACATTGTACGAGGATCTCGTTTAATTCGAGATGGCTACTCATTTAAATATGAGAATAATGGTTGTTCTATTTATATGAGAGATATGTTTTATGGTCATGCCCCGCTGGTGAATGGTTTATTCTTAATAAATCTCGAGAGTAATGTTACACATATTCATAGTGTGAATACCAAAAGATGTAAATTGATAACGATAGTCCCACATACTTGTGGCACTGCCTCCTTGGTCACATTGGTGTCAAGCGCATGAAGGAGCTCCATGCTGATGGACTTTTAGAGTCTCTCGATTATGAATCATTTGACACATGCGAACGATGCCTTATGGGCAAAATGACCAAGACTCCGTTCTACGAAACAATGGAGTGAGCAACCAACTTGTTGGAAATCATACATACCGATGTGTGCGGTCCAATGAGCGTTGAGCCTCGTGAAGGATATCGTTATGTTCTCACTCTCACCGATGACTTGAGTAGATATGGATATGTCTACTTAATGAAACACAAGTCTGAGACCTTTGAAAAGTTCAAGGAATTTCAGAGTGAGGTTGAGAATCAACGTGACAGGAAAATAAAGTTCTTACGATCAGATCGTGTGGGAGAATATTTAAGTCACGAATTTGTTACGCACTTAAGGAAATGTGGAATCGTTTCACAACTCACGCCGTCTGGAACACCTCAGCGTAACGGTGTGTCCGAACGTCATAATCGCACTCTATTGGATATGGTGCGATCCATGATGTCACTCACCGATTTACCGGTATCGTTTTGGGGATACGCTCTAGAGACAGACGCATTCACTTTAAATAGGGCTCGGTCGAAATCCGTTGAGACGACACCATATAAATTATGGTTTGGGAAGAAACCTAAGCTGTCGTTTCTAAAAGTTTGGGGATGCGATGCTTATGTCAAGAAACTTCAACCTGAAAAGCTCGAACCCATGTCAGAAAAATGCGTCTTCATAGGATACCCTAAGGAAACCATTGGATATAGCTTCTACCTCAGATCTGAAGGCAAGATCTTTGTTGCCAAGAACGGGTCCTTTATGGAGAAAGAGTTTCTCTCGAAAGAAGTAAGTGGGGGGAAAGTAGAGCTTGATGAAGTACTACCTCTCGAAACGGGAAGTAGCGCAGCTCTGGAAGATGTTCCGGTGGTGCCTGCACCGACTAGAGAGGAGGTTAATGATGATGATCAAGGTACTTCGGATCAAGCTCCTGCTGAACTTCGTAGGTCCACAAGGACACGTTCCGCACCAGAGTGGTACGACAACCCTGTCTTGGAAATCATGTTGTTAGACAACGGTAAACCTTCGAACTATGAAGAAGCGATGGCGGGCCCGGATTCCGACAAATGGCTAGAAGCCGTGAAATCCGAGATAGGATCCATGTATGAAAACAAAGTATGGACTTTGACTGACTTGCCCGATGATCGGCGAGCCATAGAAAATAAATGGATCTTTAAGAAGAAGACAGACGCGGTTGGTAATGTGACCATCTATAAGGCTCGACTTGTCGCTAAGGGTTATCGACAAGTTCAAGGGGTTGACTACGATGAGACTTTCTCACCCGTAGCGAAGCTGAAATGAGTCCGAATCATGTTAGCAATTGCCGCATTCTATGATTATGAGATATGGCAAGTGGACGTCAAAACGGCATTCCTTAACGGTTTTCTTAAGGAAGAATTGTATATGATGCAGCCGGAAGATTTTGTCGATCCCGAGAATGCTAACAAGGTGTGCAAGCTCCAACGCTCAATCTATGGGCTGGTGCAAGCATCTCGGAGTTGGAACATTTGATTTGATGAGATGAGCAAAGCGTTTGGGTTTACACAGACTTATGGAGAAGGTTGTGTTTACAAGAAAGTGAGTGGGAGCTCTGTAGCATTTCTCATATTATATGTGGATGACATACTATTGATGGGAAATATTATAGAATTCTTGGAAAGCATAAAGGCCTACTTGAACAAGTGTTTTTCAATGACTGACCTTGGAGAAGCTGCTTATATATCAGGCATCAAGATCTATAGAGATAGATCGAGACGCCTCATTGGTCTTTCACAAAGTACGTACCTTGACAAGATATTGAATAAGTTCAATATGGATCAGTCCAAGAAGGGGTTCTTGACTGTATTGCAAGGTGTGCGATTGAGACGGCTCAATTCCCGACCACGGGAGAAGATAGAGAAAAGATGAGTGTTGTCCCCTATGCCTCAGCCATAGGGACTATTATGTATGCCATGTTGTGTACCAGACCTGATGTAAACCTTGCCGTAAGTTTGGTAGGAAGGTACCAAAGTAATCCCGGCATGGAACACTGGACAGCGGTAAAAAATATCCTAAAGTACCTGAAAAGGACTAAGGACATGTTTCTCCTTTATGGAGGTGACGAAGAGCTCGTCGTAAAGGGTTACATCGATGCTAGCTTCGACACAGATCTGGATGACTCTAAGTCACAAACCAGATACGTGTTTATTTTGAATGGTGGGGCACTAAGATGGTGCAGTTGCAAGCAAAGCGTCGTGGCGGGATCTACAGGTGAAGCGGAGTACATGGCAGCCTCGGAGGCAGTGCATGAAGCAATCTGGTTGAAGGAGTTCATCACCGACCTAGGAGTCATACCCAACACGTCGGGGCCGATCACACTCTTCTGGGACAACACTGGAGCTATTGCACTAGCCAAGGAGCCCAGGTTTCACAAGAAGACCAGGCACATCAGGCGTCGCTTCAACTCCATTTGTGAAAATGTTCAAGATGGAGACATAGATATTTGTAAAGTACATACGGACCTGAATGTCGCAGATCCGTTGACTAAACCTCACCCTAGAGCAAAACATGATCAACACCAGAACTCTATGGGTGTTCGATTCATCACAATGTAACTAGATTAGTGACTCTAGTGCAAGTGGGAGACTGTTGGAAATATGCCCTAGAGGCAATAATAAAATGGTTATTATTGTATTTCTTTGTTCATGATAATTGTCTATTATTCATGCTATAATTGTGTTATCTGGAAATCGTAATACATGTGTGAATACATAGACCACAACATGTCCCTAGTGAGCCTCTAGTTGACTAGCTCGTTGATCAACAGATAGTCATGGTTTCCTGACTATGGACATTGGATGTCATTGATAACGGGATCACATCATTAGGAGAATGATGTGATGGACAAGACCCAATCCTAAGCATAGCACAAGATCGTGTAGTTCGTTTTGCTAGAGCTTTTCCAAATGTCAAGTATCATTTCCTTAGACCATGAGATTGTGCAACTCCCGGATACCGTACGAGTGCTTTGGGTGTGCCAAACATCACAAGTAACTGGGTGACTATAAAGGTGCACTACGGGTATCTCCGAAAGTGTCTGTTGGGTTGGCACGAATCGAGACAGGGATTTGTCACTCCGTATGACGGAGAGGTATCTCTGGGCCCACTCGATAATGCATCATCATAATGAGCTCAATGTGACCAAGTGTCTGGTCATGGGATCATGCATTACGGTACAATTAAAGTGACTTGCCGGTAACGAGATTGAACAAGGTATTGGGATACCGACGATCGAGTCTCGGGCAAGTAACGTATCGATTGACAAAGGGAATTGTATACGGGATTGATTGAATCCTCGACATCGTGGTTCATCCGATGAGATCATCGAGGAGCATGTGGGAGCCAACATGGGTATCCAGATCCCGCTGTTGGTTATTGACCGGAGAGTCGTCTCGGTCATGTCTGCTTGTCTCCCGAACCCGTAGGGTCTACACACTTAAGGTTCGGTGACGCTAGGGTTGTAGTGATATTAGTATGCAGTAACTCGAAAGTTGTTCGGAGTCCTGGATGAGATCCCGGACGTCACGAGGAGTTCCGGAATGGTCCGGAGGTAAATATTTATATATAGGAAGTCAAGTTTCGGCCATCGGGAAAGTTTCGGGGGTCACCAGTATTGTACCGGGACCACCGGAAGGGTCCCGGGGGTCCACCGGGTGGGGCCACCTATCCCGGAGAGCCCCATGGGCTGAAGTGGGGAGGGGAACTAGCCCCTGGTGGGCTGGTGCGCCCCCCTTGGGCCTTCCTCTGCGCCTAGGGCAGGAAACCTATGGGTGGGGGGCGCCCCCCTTGGCTTGGGGGGCAAGCCACCCCTTTGGCCGCCGCCCCCCCTTGGAGATCGCATCTCCTAGGGCCGGCGCCCCCCTAGGGGGCCTATATATAGTGGGGGGGAGGGAGGGCAGCCGCACCCTAGCCCTGGCGCCTCCCTCTCCCTCTCCAACACCTCCTCCCTCTCCTTAGAGTATGGATGTGCATAATTTAGTTTATCCCTATTTCTCGTGATCTCATCTACCATCCTATATGTGCATGTTCTCTTGTGTCAAAGTATTGAATCCTTTGACACTAGACAACATGACATATAGAAGGGTAGATGAGATCAGGAAAAATAGGGTCCATTTTTTTCTGCACATCCAGAATGGTGCCATCTTGTTAAATCCCTTGTTTGACATTCATGAGAAAGGCGGTCTGAACTTCGGACATTCATGAGAGAGGCGGTCCGGGCCAAACCCTAGAAGCCTTGCCGAGGCCACCACAAACCCTAGAATTGTCGAGGCCACCCAAATTTACCAAGTTAAAAGAGCGTTGTCGAGGCCACCCCAAACCCTAGAAGTGTCGTGATTAGCTATCTAGGTCTATGTTTGCCACTATTAATATATCCATCTCTCATGTTTGTATATTAATTGCCATGTTGTAATATTTGCACAAACTATGGATAAACAAAGAGACTTCGACCAAGAAGAGATATTGGAGGACATAATCCGCGACGGTGGTGATGTCTTATCATTATTTATCAACGAAAACGATGGTCTGGAAGAGGAAGTAGGCTACGGTGACCGGAGGTCGAAAGTCATGATCATGATGGCTCCCGCGACCATGATGACGGCTTCGGTGACCGAACGGAGTCGGGATCAGCTGTTGTAAAGTCCGGCGAGGTGTGTATATATATTAATTAAGCCTGTGGTGACTAGCTAATTGATGCATTAATTGTTTTGGTATGTACATATATTAACTCTTCCTTCTTATTTTATAGCCCTCCGGATTGAGCCATACTTTGGTAACACGACGAGGATCGAGGGCAAGGTTGCGCCAGGATGAAAGGTTCACGATCACAGAAATCGTGGGCGATGGCCAACCGATTGAATCCCTCTGGACCAAGGAAGCATTTTCTGCTCAGTGCGGGGTTATTGTTAGGGACATGATCCCGATCAGAATCCACCAATGGTATAAGCCTAAGACCGAAGAGCCTCAAGTTTCTTATGTCGAACATAGACAGAAAGATGATCTTTGGACCACGCTAAAGGAAAATTTCACCAGCCGATCTATTCAGGAGTTGGAAGAATGAGTTGAAATCAACGTATGTCGATAAAAACAAGACTCCAGAATTCACCAGTCGATTTGAGAAGATAAGAGATCACTGGGCCACATTTGTGGCCCATAAGACGTCGGAGAAGAGTAAGAAGATGTCAGCGACAAACAAGATAAATGTTGCAAAGAAGGAGCATCACCATCACACGGGGTCAGGTGGCTACCTCAAATCCCAGCCGTTCTGGGACAAGGTTGAGAGTGACCTGATTGCTAAAGGGGTCAAACCAGAGACATCGCACTGGCTAGACCATTCAAGGACTTGGTTCTTCGGTGTTGGGGGAACTTTAGACCCTGGAACAGGGAAGTGCGTTTGGACGGACGAGCAACTTGCAACACCCATCATGAAGCTTCAGGCAGCAATCAAGGTAGCGCGAGAAGGGACGTTCGTTCCCGACAGGGGTAACGACGAGCTCACAAAGGCCCTCGGGAATCCTGAGCACCCTAGAGGAACACGAGGCACGCCAGGCTCCGTTGGGTGAAAGGTTGGGTTTCCCAACGAGGCGGTTATAAAACCCAAGATAGGTGGAGGAAAGTGGAGCTGAGCAAACTGCACCAGCTTCAGGCAAGGGTACAAAAGCTAGAGGAACGAAAAGCTGTTGAGAACCAGTGAGATCCTGCCCAAGCTACCCTAGAAGCTACCCCGCCATCTCAGCGGAGAAGCAGAATGGCTTCCACCGAGCTCGTTCAGCAGCCTGACTTCACGGGTCCTAGCTACCCAATGGATGCTATCACGGATTCACACCAGTGCCAGCTTATGACCCAGTGGCAGAACCTCACAGTAAAGGCGGTTGTCGGCTCGGTGTTCCCTCCTCAACCCGACGCAACTTTTCACTGCCTTTCGATTCCATAAGGCTATGCTGTTGTGATGGGGGATGAAATAACGGAGGGATTTGAGCAGCTCCAGCTTGACCACCCTACAGGTGAAGGGGAGACTCAGTTGGATCTTGCTCTGAAGACTCCATGTCTATGGCGGAAGGAGCACATCAAGCTTCTGAACATCACGCCTCCGCCTCCTCCTCCTCCTCCGGCGAGTCAGCTGGGCACTCCACCCCCTTCGCCTCCACCTCCGGCGAGTGATCAGGGCACTCCACCTCCTACTCTGGTGCGTGAAGGCAGCAGTACTCCGCCTCCTTCTCCGCCTGCTCCGGCGCGTGTGAGCAGCAGTACTCCGCCTCTTTCTCTGCCTGCTCCGGGGCGTGCGAGCAGCTCGCCTCCTCCTCCACCTCATAAGCAACGGCGGAGCACGGGCGGCGCCGCTCTGGCTGCTCCGGCGCGTCGTAGCACTCCGCCTCCTTCTTCTCCGCCTCGCAAGCAACAAAAGAAGACAGCCGCAGCCGCTCTGGCTGCTCCGGCATCTAGCAGTACAGCCAGAGGCGGGAGGCAATACAGATTCGGTGCATCTATCAAGCCTGTAGAGAAGTTACCATACGAGATGAACATGGAGGAAAATGAGTAGGTCGTTCAAGGCCAAGTGAACGACGTCTTTGAAGCGATAAGAGCTAATAAACATCCACCTCCGTAGGAGAAGATAGATCCGGTGAAAGCGAAGCGCACTTTGGATGCCCTGAAGCGAGCACCAGCGTCTCTGCCGCAAACCAACTATGACCGCATTACTGAAAGTGTTGGGGAACGTGGTAATTTCAAAATTTTCCTACGCACACACAAGATCATGGTGATGCATAGCAACGAGAGGGGAGAGTGTGTCCACGTACCCTCGTAGACCGAAAGCGGAAGCGTCAGAACAACGCGGTTGATGTAGTCATACGTCTTCACCGCCTGACCGATCAAGCACCAAATCTACGACACCTCTGAGTTCTTGCACACGTTCAGCTCGATGACGTCCCTCGAACTCCGATCCAGCCGAGTGTCGAGGGAGAGTTCCGTCAGCACGACGGCGTGGTGACGATCTTGATGTTCTACCGTCGCAGGGCTTCGCCTAAGCACCGCTACAATATTATCGAGGAGGACTATGGTGGAGGGGGGCACCGCACACGGCAAGAGATCAAGAGATGAATTGTTGTGTCTAGAGGTGCCCCCTGCCCCCGTATATAAAGGAGCCAGGGGGAGGGGGTCGGTCGGCCAGGAGGGGCGCGCCAGGAGGAGTCCTCCTCCCACCGGGAGTAGGACTCCTCCCCCCCTTCCTTGTTGGAGTAGGAGAGGAGAGGGAAGGAGAGAGAGGGG
>NC_057813.1:758082119-758098062 GCF_018294505.1 Triticum aestivum | reverse complement strand
ACAGAATGATCCCAAACTTTATGCATACCCAAGGATGATCATGGCATGCATGCATGATAAGTATCATTCATTTCCAACAATGGAACCATTTTCTAGGGTTTATCCGGCAACAAAACCCTACAACACTGCCCCCACGTGACGCAACGTGCATTTTGTGTCCGAATTTGTGCACACCTTGCCGGGGGGACCACATTAGCCATGCCCACATGGTCCCAAAAGTTAGGGTCATCTCATGCATGCCTCCACATGCACCATGTACAAGCAGGACCATTCGGGTCTGCCGAAGGGCAGGTCTGAAAGTGGTTTACCTTCCCGGTCCCACCAATTAACAAGTCATAAATAGGACAACATTTAATCATACATATTTGATATGAATTTGAAAAGTATGAGAAGAAGTGATATGGAATTATGAAACATGATAAAACAATTAGGAATAAGAAGGTGAAAACATAAAATAACAGGAAAACAGAATTAAAAGGGAAAGAGGAACAGTACATTTGAATACATAATATTGTAGAAATGATAGAGATACTATAAATTTTGTTGAACATATACAAGTATACATTAACTAATAGGTGTCACAAATATTTTTTATTGAGGGAAGAAACAATGATATTAATTTTGAGGAAAAAACAATGTAGAGGTAGGTGGGCCAGCCCAGACCGCAAATAACTGTCCGATCCATATTGTGGAGGCCCACCACGCTGCGCTTTCCATGCACGTCAATCACGGGAGTAGTTGCCGTTCGGTTACACAATTCCGGGATCGTGCTAATCCTTATATTCCTAATCCCTATGATTGAGGAGCATGTTCAGCCTCGATTAAACGGAGGAAAATATAGATCATGAGATTGGCCACAGGGAAGTTACGACAACCTAGGAGACGACCTCGTATATAATCTCAACCTCCTCGCACATGTCGTCGTCTAGATGGCCTCCTGCAGGGCGAGTCGTCGACAGCTCCGTCCGCCGCATCCCACACGCCACAAAAATCTCGAGAAGATCAAGGTCGTCCGCACGTGCTGGCCGCCGTCCACGAACTACGTCGACAACACATCGCCGACTTCTTTCATCTTCGTCGACCGATCAAGTAAGTTGTCCTCCTTACCTCACGCCTTCATGGCAAGCTAGTTCTATCGTCTTGTTGCTTTCATGGACTTAGGTTTACCACATAGTTTCAAGTAGCTAGTATCAACTCGACTAGATGCGTTCTGACCAGAAGGCATACATGAAATAAATCTTTCATATCAGGGTAGAATAGAGAAAAGCAATTCTCCCATGCACGGGAGGTACTGTGCATGGAAGAGCCGTTGATTTTTCTTGAAGATCCGATGCATATTTGTGTTTATGACAACGAGAACTTTAATACGAGACCACTTTTGAATATATTTTAACAAGTTTGAAGATTCATGTTCTGAATCATGATGAAACACTGTAAAATTAAGAAGAATCGGCAGACAATGTAACATTATGATACACAATGTAACATGGCGAGCCATAGTGTTAGTTAGATTTATTTTCTTTACGAAATAGAATGCAACATTATTAAAAAAATTGCATGGAACTAAAACAATTATACAAAACAAGATTGAAGCATGGTTATTTAGTTGTCTAAAAACTAATTTTCAAAAATATATTCAATATTAGTCATGTTTTAAAGATCTTGTCGAAAAAAACAATTATGCAAACAGAATGTTATTTTTTATTGCCTCATATCAGCACACACTTGAGTGCATGTTGCTGTATACATGGTGCTAGTTTTATATTTGCATTAGTGTTATTTTTGGATTTTTGTTTGCTGCTGCCAGAAAGTTTTATATTTTTGCATGTCTATTGTTATTTTTGCATTTGTGTTGGCAAATGTAACAAAGTTTTATATTTTCTTTCTATAGGATGGACGAGCTAAATGGAGAAATAGTGTGTGCTGTTGAAAAATGGTGCAAGCTTGTTGCCGCTCTATCGAGCGGTCAACGCGCTAGAGTGGCTGATACAACATTGCACAGCATGCTGCAGATACCATCTATTAAGATGCGTACCCTTCTGATTAGGTATATGATTGAGAATTTTGATGCCAGCAAGTCCAGATTCATTATACAAGAGCAGGTTGGGGAGGTGACTCTCGGTGCGGTCGATGGCGAGTGCATCTTTAACCTCAAGAACCAAGGAATCTCCGCTTCGGACATTCTGATTGAAGAAGGAGAGGACATGAAGGAGCGGGTGCCACCACAATTTTTCATAAGACATCAGAAAACATAGTGATAGATAATCTCATTGAGGACATAATTAAAAGTAAAGCCACCGACGACGATTTTCTTCGGAAATTAGTCCTTCTCCTATTAGGAACAATTATTGCTCCCATGTCGAGCAAGATTGTGCCAAAGCAGTACTACGCTTTGGTCCATGATGTGAAACATATTTCAAAGATTAACTGGAATGCCTTCACCCTGCGTGTTCTACTCGATTGCCTTCGCATAGTGAAGAAAGGCAAACACCTACGCCAATGGCTAAAAGGCAATTTGGCTCTCTTGCAGGTACACAAATGAGGCCTGTTGAATAATGTCAATTATAATATCATTGCAATTTTATGTGACGTATTGAACTAACTCTAAATCCTTATATTTTTTTGTAGTACTTGTACTGGGAGAAGGTGCAACCTGTCGAAGGTGATTGCGCCTATAATCCCAACTTGTCCATACAACCTCTTATGAGGAACTGGACCGAAGGTGCAGCCACTAGGAGAGATCGGTTCGACTATGACAATGGGCGCGGCTGTGGTAACGTCAAGGTAAGTCATTCTGTTCTGTCTTTCTTAAATGTTTTGTAACTAAATAATATTTATTTTTAATTCATCACATGTACTTCTATATCGCATGCAGATCGAAAATAATACCACCCAAGAGTATAGGGCGCAGGAGCCCAAAATCCCATATAATGTGCCTACCATGAAGCCAAAAACCAAACCTGCAAATGGAAACGCAAAGAAGTCGACGACAGCCCCAATGTCGGAAGATTTGATGGAGCTTCTAATCAAGCGGTGCATGGACTTCATACACACCCAGATGAGGCAAATCCCTGATCAAGTTGCTAAGGTGTCACACCATAACATAATAGTTTATAGTTTGTTCCCTGCTTTAAACCATGCAAGCATTCTTAACTTTATATATCTATTGCAGAGGTTGTTGGAGAAGATGAACAAATTAGGTGTCATGTACAAGCCGGCTGCTTCCGTGCCATCCGTGGACAATGATGTGGATCAAGAAGTGGATTCGTTCGAGAACAATCCATATGGAAAGAAGGAATTCGTGTATAAGGATGACATAGACTCACACGGAGAGTCTGTCATTGACATGACGCAGCCTGATGAAGTGGTTCCCAACCATAAATCCGTACCTGAGGTACTATGTATATATATTTCTCTCTATAATTTTCTCCTTCCATTTCTTTACGGGCTGAAATGTTCACACCATTTTGTTTGCCAAACAGAAAACCCCAGCAAAGATGAATGGACACAAGGAAGCTTCGCCTATTAAGCATAATGATGAATGTGGCGCTACACCCGAAAACCCTTGGGTCGTTGGTAATTCTACACAAGCACCTTCATCGGACATAGACATTTGTCCATCTTCTGTCAGCAAGTTAATGGCTAAGGCGAACGGAAAAAAGGGTGCAACAGTTGATGAGGATGAGGAAGTTATGTCCCGTAAGCGGAAGCGGACCGTTCCCAAGAAATATGAATCCCCCTACGCACTTGAAAAGCCCAGCACGCGTACCAACCGTAGTCAGAAACCCACCGGTACCCGTTCTGCTAGTAGGGGTATCGTAACTAACTTTCTTGGTTTGTTGTATACTACGAATGCATATGATCACCATTGTTGACGTTCATATTATTTCATGCAACTCTCTTTTCTAAAATTGATGAGCCGGAGGGTGTGGTAGATGAGTTGATGCCGGAAATAGTTGATGCAACTATTTCATTTGTCGAGTTGGCTTCTAGCACCGACAAGAATAAGGGGAAGAAAGTTTACTACAGTGAAGGGCATGGCATATCTCTGACATCCAAAAGGATTCAACCGGTACTAAGTCATAGATGGCTGCCGGACGATGTAAGTGCTACTTGCATGTTTTGTTATTTAAATTGTCAATAATCTATGTCTCAAATTTCAACATGTAATGCCCTGATATTCTATGAAGGTTATTGATGCTTATATGGGACATTTGGAGCTGAGCGTTGGTCATGATCGTTACCTCTGTCCAGCGTGGAGGTCCAAATTCCTTATAGATCGTGCTATCGCACGAGACGATCCATTGCCGTCGAGCTGCAACATGGACAGTGCTCTGTCCAAAGCTGGAGCAGTTAATAGAGTCACACAAGAGTATACTGTGCGTGATAAGGTACGTTATGTTTGTAATTCTTCACTTCAGGATATTTCATCTAGTATTTTTTTTATCCATAATGGTTTTTTGCACTGTAGACGTATATCGTGTTGAATATCGAAAATGCCCACAGGATGACCGTGGTCATGCACATGATCAAGAAAGAATTCCAAGTTCAAGATTCACTCTATCCTCTGGAGCTGACAGAAAAGACTGTGAAAGCACAGGTAATATAACCAACATTTGTACCATTGGTCTTCCATGTTGTTTATGATTCTTCTTTAACACTATCCTATTTGTATCAAATGGCTATAGCAAATGATATGCGCCAAGAAAATCTTATTACACCAGGGAAATATCCGGACGTAAGTAAGTGGCCTATCAACGAGTATGACATGCCGCAACAAGAGGATGGGTGAGTTAGTACGACATCATGCACATTCAAACAACAATACACATGTTCGTATTGCCCACCGCAAATTTTTGCATATATACCAGGAACTCTTGTGGCCTTTCTTGTCACAGAATGTCTACAGCATTGGGACGGTGACCGAATGACCCACGATTTTTCACAGGTATGCTGTTATTTACGTTTGTAGAGTAGCTACTATGGTCGTGTACAAAATTCGGTTCATGTAACCTGTATGTCATTTTTTACAGGCCAGCGTTGACGCAAGGAGAAGACGTTTCGTGGCCGAGTTGATTAGGTCACCTTCGAACAGGATGGAGTGTGTGAAGAACAAAATTCGCGAAATCGCAAGGAAAAGGCGCCTGAAGATTTCCTGCGGCATGCAAGGGTCAAGTTTTAGTGCTTTGGATTTAGTCCGGTCGAAGGTTTCAACGGCATGTTTATCTTACGGTTTCTATCATTTTTATGTAATAAACAGGGCATCTCGAATATTGTGACACATACATGTGTATGTGTCTTTCAAACAATAGGCTCGTACCAGGCAATTCGGTCATAAAATTAGCTCAGAGAAGACAATTTAGTTGTACCAATAAAGTTTTTGCTTCAACTATCAATATTTTTCTCGTTCTCCAATTTTTTATAATTGTATTTATCACATTCATAGTATTCGCATTCTATTTTTCTCTTCAACTGCTCTCCGAAGTTTCATATTAAAATTTTCACATTCTTTACTTTTTTTAAAACTCTATCAAACTTTAGCCTTCTGCCTTAGCTATCTGCATGTCATCATCTTGCATAATCTCCTGGTAATGCCCCCTCATCACATTATTATGAAAAGTACTCATGTTAGCTATGTAAATATATTGAGGCACAACGTATTACACAGATGAAAATTAGTCATGTCAGCTCGTTGGCTCTATCGCGTGTTATCAGGCATCATGTTTTTCTATTTTGTTTCACAAGCCCGTCATTTTTTTATTTTACGTACAATTTACTTTTGGGACGTTATTAATTGAGGGATGGAACGATGAGTGAGCCCAGCCGGAGTTTCAGGTGCAGTTGTAAATTACACGTGCTTGCATGGCTGGGTTTGTTGCATTATCAAAGGAATAGTTGGGCCATCATATGAATACATGGAAACAACGACTGTGGTTGATTTTTGCTACGAGTGGTTCCCCTTTTCTCGTTTCCCTTCCAAATCCCTTGCCCTCTCTCTCCATTTGCGCCTCCAAATCTCCACGGCGAAAGCATGACTGCGAGCTGGGCGGCAGGCAGCGGCGACTGCGGCGAGAAGAGCGGTGGCGACCGCAAGTTAGGTCGAACCCTGGGTCCTGGAAGCAGGTGGGGCGGATTCAGTGGAATAGTAGGCAGCGGCAGCGGATCGAGTGGAACAGGGGAGGGGGGTTTCGTGGGCGGCGGAGGGCCGGGAGAACCGACGGCTAGGGTTTCTTCAGTGCTACACTTTGGTGGCAGAAAAGTAAGTTCTTTATCGTTGTTCTTTACATCATATCATTGTCGCTCACAAATCATGACCTCTGGCCCTTACAAGCTCCATCTATTTGGTCATCAGGAAACTACGGGTGGTCGTGTGTGCATAAATGCAAACAATTTTGACAGCGCATTAGTGGGTTGTTTGTTTGAGGTTAGTGTACTGGGCATGATCTTCAATCTAGTACTGCTACTGCGGTCAAGCTGCAAAAAAGTTCAGTGTTTAACGCTTGCAGCGACAAGTTCAATTATAAATTGACTTGAATTGCTCATGATTTATTTAGGATGATGTCACTTCGTAGTATGTTGAATGGGTTGATGGGGAGTGGGATAGCAAAGCAAAGTCAGTCATTAAGTATCTTGCCATGAAGAACAAGAAACTGGAGACTAAGATTACAGAATGTGAAGCTGAAATTAAAAGGAACTAGTAGGGTGACCCGCGCATTTGCGCGACTAGAATTTATATATACTTTTTTATATATTGTAAAATTCTTAATAAGAAAATTAGCATTTCTAACTATTGTTCCTCACTCAATTCATAATAATTTCTATTTCTCCAGTCATGCAAATGTTACTTGCATAAAAATGTAATATTTAGCACAACACAAATTATCAATTACATAGTCAGATTTTTGCTTCTATGTTTCTTACTATTTAATAGCTTGGTTTTCATTCTTCATACACTACTTACTCGCACACATGATATAATCTTCTTACTCACGCTCTACGTGTCACTTGTGCATGTACATATTGTTTAGTTCTTGTGGGCCTCGCCTTGTGCTTTGAACTTCATCTATGCTTATGCTCTTCTCTATTCTACTCATGCACGCTCGTTGATGTCCTCTCAGAACATTTTTATGCCGACACACATCAATTATGAGATTTACAATTTTCCATGTGTAGAACCAACAAATGCATGATCATACCTTTCTGGTCGTTGTAATTTTTTCTTCTATCGCTAAATATTACTTGTCATGGAACAAAAATCAAGATTACTGCATAAATGTTTTGAAGATTTATGTAATGATGTAATCAATATATTATATAAAAACACATATTGATAATTTTCATGTATTTCGTATTTCAAATTTTGTGTATATAATCTGAATTATTTAATCACCAGCCTTATATACACGTATATATTTATATGTAATATTCCGACATCAGCTACTCAATTGTTTCACTTAGCGGAGTAGATATCAAAAATAGGATACTGATTTAACTTCTTACCAAAAAATTCATAAATATAAAGATTTGTATTATTTGTACACCAAATAAGAATTTTGGAAGATATAGTTTATTCTGGATTTAGTTATCGAGGATTTCATGCATAGTTAGTTCAAAAACATAGCTTCTAACTTTAGATATTCATATACTCAATGCGCAGATCCTATTAGAAGAAAAAAAAAGACTATTTTTACAATTTATTATTTGAAATGTATGCATTTATTCATTGTTAGAAAGATATTCTTCTTGAAATACATATTCGTCGGATATTGATTTTAGGTTTAGTATATCGGCCAAGTTGAGGCAAGCAAGAGTTGCAAAAAGTTCATAGGCAATGTATGCACAAAATATAAATTAATATAAATGTGGATAATGGCCATCATATGAAATTATCCGAAATATTCAGAGATCAGTGAAAAATATTATAATTCCAAACATGATATTTCTTTAAAGTATTCCAAATGAATATTAGTTTTGCCTTTGGTACTCTTCCGAATGAATATTAATTTTGCCTTTGGTACTCCTTACGTTAGTTTAATCAAGAAAGCAAAGAAGGAAAGAGGCACATGTAGTACGGCTGTGTGTTGGTTTGGTTATGCAAGACAGGACATGGTGGCACATGTTGTCCAGATGTGTATTGGTTTGACCAAAAGTCTGTCCGTTTTGTTAGTTTTCCATATATGCACGCACTATTGAGGAATCCTTACGGTGCACATCTTGTTTTTTTCTACTCAGGTGCAAGTTGCATCGGAACATAGCACCAATTTTTTTTTCTATTGTATAAACCAGGAGTTGCATCTAACGTGACAACTTGAAAGTCCAATACTGCCGCGTACATATATTATTACGTGTTACGTAAAAATCTATAAATCTCAGCCCTTGTTATTTTAATCAAACGGCTCATAAAATATTAGCATATGTGGATGAACGTGATGGCTTGTTTGACTCCTGTTTTAAGTATATAATAGATGAGAAAGAAAAGAGGGCAATGGTTAAGATGCACAAGGAAATATTGCTCCATAGGGATAGGATTTTAGGATTTGGAGGTCTTCTGTATCTTGGCCTGCTTGCCACTATGATTGCTCTCATAGTTACCAAGTAGATTGTTCATAAAGTTATTGACATCATTGTAGTTGACATGATGAAATCCTGATGAATTATTTGCTATTCAGTTTATGGGCAAAGTGTAATAGAAGTAGAAATAATATGGGGCCATCATGATTGGTAGACAATGCATTTTTGGCATGTTCTACATTTGGCAGACACCGCACTTTTGTCATGTTCTATATTTGGTAAGTGATGCACATGGGCACATCACATAGCAACACTACTGATTTGTGCAGCAGCCCACTTCATTGTCTTGTTGCAACATAGGAGCAACATCTAGCATCATGTACACCTTAGATTTTTCACTAAAGCAAAACAACAGTACATATTGAATATTCTGAAATTTAACTGAACTTCAGTTCTTTAGCCACAAAGAACCCGACCAAACCGTACCGATTGCATAACTTATATAATTACCTGGAGAAAAGCACACCCAACCAACATCAAGCCCATTTTTTTTTTGATCAAAGAAGGGATAACCCCTTCCGATTTTCATTACTGAAAACCACCAAAGTTCACAACCAAGTTCAGTCTAAAAAGAGAAGGACTAAAATGCCACCAGCATGACATCGCAACATCCAAGAAGGCCAACACAGGCCAGTCAAACCGCGCAATGACCCAAACAAGTTCACAAGCGACGACACAATCCACCCTACATTGATCATTATTACATCAAAAGCAACCATGGAGCTGAAGGAGCCCAGCAGCAACTAGGAGAACAACAAACTTATATGCTTAAACATATAACAGCATACCTAAGATATCCAGCAGCTTCCTCCTCCTTCAGCAACTGTGCCCATCTTCACTTCTTCTGAAATTTGAGGCGGCGTGAGCGGCGCACCACACACGGAGAAGCCTTCTTCTTGACTGCCGTCCTGTTCGACAACTGCGCCACCTGATCATGAGCCACCTGGTCCTGGGCCACCTCCTCTTCTTCCACCTTCACTATGTCAGGGTGGAGGGGAAGGAGCTCGACGTTGATGGGATTGTGTTGCCACCCTCGATGGCGACCGACGCTACCATCTACACGGCGTCCTCCTCGCCCTCCTCAGGTTCATCATGGATGAGCTGTACGTCGTCCACGTCGTCCTCCACGACGTCAGAGCCCAACGGCAGGGCTGTCTTCGACACGTGGCGGACCTGGTAGTCCGGGCTCACGGGCGCAGGGAGAGCGAGCTCGACGTCAACGCGCTCCGCCCTCGACGCGACGCGTGCTGGATCTGGCCGCAGCGTCATGGTGGGGGAGCAGTACATCCACCACCTTGCGCGCTCAACAGGGGAGTCGCTCATCGTGGCCTCTCGCATTTCCCAGACGAGGAGGAGGGCCGGCGGGACACCGCAGCCGTAGGGGAAGGTGCGCTTCTTCTTAGCGTCGGTGAGAACTTTGACGAGGCCACGCGCGTGGTTCACCAACATCTCCGTGGTGCGGAACCAGCCGCACACCTCTGCCAACTGGGCGCTCCACCCCTCGTCATCTCTGGCGAGCTCCATCATCGCTCTTTGCCAGCCGAGGCTTTTCTCCATGGAGACGGCTGTAGCGGTTGCCGGCGGGGGTTTTCTCGATGTACTGTAGGTGGGGATAAGGGGAGTTCGAACCGGCGCGCGAGGTAGGTGGGTGAATGTGTGGTGGGGATTGGTAAGTAACTTATTTAATGGCAGTTAGGACGTGAGGAGGGGAAATGTACAATATTCTTTCTACCTCCCGCCCCGGTCACTGGCTTCCAATCCATTATTATGGCATATGATATTTTTTTGCGAGAAAATACTATTCCATCTCATTGTTCTACTGTAGTCAATAAAAAACACAGTGGTTTAATGCCGCCCCGGTCACTGGTTTAATGTTGTACCTGATGTAATCAGGACCATCATTTGTACTGAAACATTTGCTGAATGAATGTAATGCAGCAGCCCATTGACAATAAAAAACACAGTGGCATTGCAATATATTATTCTCAAGCATGTATAACTAATTTATTTAGGTCGGTTGCTTAGTGAGAGATGTAAAAGGTTGACAATCGCACTTAAACCTGGTAATAGTTTCAAAACCAAACTGAAGTGGTCCCAAACCAAACGACTCTACCTCTTCCATCCAAACAAATCCAATCCAAAATTCTGTCAACAGATTGAAACGGTTTGGGACCAAATCGTCCATGTACAGACCAAACCAGTCCAATCCAGTAGTTGACAGAATCCAAACTACACCAGTTTATTTTAGACTCTCGGCCCATTTAAACCAACCAAACACAATCCAATAGGGAAACCAAACTGAAACTAAGGTTTCATTCCATACTATTCCCAGGGTTACTCGCACTAAATAAAGTGTCGATCGAGTTGCTAAACACTCAATGTTAAACGTCGAACTAAATTTGATGCCATAATATGAAAAGGATAAAATGTCATGTTCAGTCGATTCATCTGTAAAAAAATGAAGCAACTGGTCTACTCTTCTTCCTTCTCCACTTTTCTGCACATGATAAAAGACAAGATAAGTTAATGAATGATAAAATTTTTAATAATCTAGAATACATACAAACACTTACTTCTGATTTAATTTGCAAGCACCGCACCGGGTTTTCAACTTATCAAAACAGAGTGGTCTACCATTTTTCGAGACAGGGCGGTTCTCATCTACCTTTGTTGCACCTTTGCTTGACACTTTCATAGGATCTTTAACTGCAACCATGTTGCCTTCACCATCATCTACATATTCAACTGCACCATTACTGAAGTCATTTCTATTCTTGCTCAAATTTTCCTGTAGCAGATCATACTCATGACTCTTAGCTATCACAGCCTTCAAAGTATCCTATAACTGATCCCACAAAGCTCGGTGTTTGCATGCCGCATGCATAGCTTCTGACGCTAACACGATGACCTGGCTATATTTCATTCTTTCCCCTGCCCCAGTCCAACCAAATCCCAACAGATCACTTGTGCGCCTCGCGGGCAGTCCCAACCTTGCTTGTTTCGTGAAATGAACAAGAACTAAACACTTTGGTATTCTAGATATGTTCAAGTACTTCAGTACATGGAATATGTGCTTGCAAGGTAGACCCTTTCGAATCATTCTTCTGCAGCTGCACCGTATAGGTTCTGCGAAATTTACTGCTGTATACTCCACCCAAAAACGGCTCTTCCGGTTATTCTTCCACGCCACAATGTACTGTTGTGATCCGTCTCCCAGCTTAATTTCTACAATCTCCATGCCGTCAATTTTTCTAAGATCTTGTTGCAACATATAGAAATTTGCTGGAGTGAAGATGTGAGAAGCTGCTATCTCAAGTTCCCTCGAGCTAGTAACTGGCACCGGTAAACTCTGTGAGGCCGTGCAGTCATCTCGCACCTCGTTTTCATGGATACGTACAACGGCGTTCTCATAATGAAAAATCATATCCACTAGGGTCATTTGACCGTCTAGGTGGAGGTCAAGGCATGAGTTCAGGCTTTCACTCCACTGATTGCTTTTCATGCCAAGCCAAAACCCCTGTGTTAGATAAGCCGCGGCCCACAGTCTCCTCTTCTTATACATCCGTCTCAACCATGTTACAGTTTTTTCCGACTGCCATTTTTTGGAAAATGCGTGCCATCTCTCCTCAAACGTGGCCGTGGATGTGCTATAGTACAGAAGAGTTCGGAACTCCTTCAAGGACTTGTGACTGAGGTGAATCTTCATATTTTTTTCTATATGCCACGTGCATATACGGTGCCACACGTCTGGCAAGGCTTCGCGAATAGCCTTGATCATCGCAGCGTCGGCGTCTGTGATTACACTCTTCGGCATCTTTTGACACATGCACCTCAAAAAAGTCTGCAGCAGCCACACGTATGTCTGTTTGGTCTCTTCCGAAACTATGGCACAACCAAAAATAGTGGTCTTCTGATGATTGTTAAGACCAACAAAAGGTATGAATGGCATACCATAGCGGTTCATCTTGTACGTGTTGTCAAATACAAGCACGTCCCCGAAGTCCTCGTAGTCATGACGAGACTGGGAGTCACACCAGAACATCCTATTCAAGTGTCCTTCCTTATCTAGCTTGTACTCGAAAAAGAAGCTAGGATCCCTCTATTTCCTACTGGCCATGATGCCTATGGCTGTGGCAACATCACCTTTTGAAAGCAGCTTCCTCTTCTCCCTGGCGCAAAGGTTGTATATTTCACGCCTGGTAAAACCAACACCGCCATACCATATATGTTTGCAGATGAAGGAATCCATCATGTCATGAATTCTAATCCCTGCAGCTCCCATGGACATTATCTCATGCTTCTGGTACTCTTTGATTTTTCTGTGGGACCAAAGAAAAGGTACCTCGTCCGGTCCTGCCAACATATGGCTATGCTTGTCCTCAAAACTGTCAACATACCAAACCCCACGCTTTTGGTCAAGCTTGATGGTCAGGTGTGCTTGACAAAAGCAGCGTGTCTCGGGTCTGAGCCTACGGCTGTGTCCTTCCTCTGCTAGCAACTGGCTGTCACGTTTCCCTTGTCTTGAACAAACAAACCGCCTATAACGCATATGATGTGACTCGGTTTTGCTATACTTGACCTTATTCTTTCTAATGCTGAAACCGGTAACTCTAGCATAGCTGTTGTAGAAATCATATGTAGCATCGGGAGACATAAAAGTCATGTCCATTATCTGAATCAACTTATCCCTCTTATCATCTGCACCGGCAGTATCTTGGACATTCTTTGCCCCATCAACTTCTGTCACCTACACAATCAAAACATATCCTTGAAAACAACTTTCTATGGTTTAACATTACTTCCATAGAACATTGATTACACAAATACCTCACTCATGATGACCGACGACTGCCCATCCCCAGAATCAGGTGCATGTAATGATTCATCGTTAAGGCCTGTCTCCGCGTCAGATTCACTGTAATAGTCATACGCATTATGACATTCGGAAATGAACTGAAAAATACAACACAAATACATAATTACTTATCATAGAATATTCTAGAATGAATTCAATTTGCATGCCAACAAATTTTTTCACTTACATACCTGACTAATGTAATCTTCATTTGAGAGCTCCGAATTGTTTTCCTGACCATCATCATGCTCATCAATCTATAAAATTTCAACACAAAAATATAATGTTGTCGGATGGCACCAAAAAATTACAACATGATAATGCCACTCACATTAAAATCTTCCCATTCGTTCCCATTCTCTGACTGATCTCCAAGATCTGAATTTTCATCATCTGACCAATCTTCTATCCAGTCTTTCATCAGTTCTCCAAACTCCATGTCAACCATCATATCGGTTAACTCCTCGTCCGCCATTTCCTACAACAAATAATATGTATCATCACATGGATGTATTAAGAGCATCTCCAGCCGTTGGCCCCCTCAGCAGGCATAAAAATAGCCGCCTGGGGCGAGCCAGCAGCAAAATCGGCTCTGGGGGCGGTTGGGCACCCAGCCGTCGCCCGCAAGTCGCCCCCATGCGCTGATTTCAGCCCACTATTCGGCCCACTTTCGTTGAAAAACGGCCCAATATTTGCGTGGATCGGCCCATATTCGGCGCGGTTCGGCGTGTTTCGGCGTGAATTCTTCATAAATAATTGTTTTGCCTCCATAGTTCATCACAGAAAATCAATAGAAATCAAATAGTTCAACAACTAATAGTTCAATACAAATTATATAGTTCAACAAATAAAATTCATATTCCATCACACGTCGTTCCCGGCGTCGCCCTTGAGCCTCAATAGGTGCTCCACCAGATCGTGTTGCAATTGTTGATGAACCTGTGGGTCTCGGATCTCTTGACACATATTGAGGTAGGTAGTCCAGGTTGCGAGTAGCTGGTGATCAACTTGGGCAAGAGGACCATGCCTGTAATATGGTTCTTTGTCAAAAACTCGCTCTCAATGATCATGTTGTGCAAGATGACAGAACAAGTCATGATATCCCACATTTGATCTTTCGAGCAGGTCTGAGCAGGGTACCAGACAACAGCAAATCGAGATTGGAGCACACCAAATGCCCGCTCGACATCCTTCCTGCAAGACTCCTGAACCTTCACAAAGAAGGCATTCTTGCCTCCTGGCACGGGGTTTGAGATAGTCTTCACAAATGTCGACCATCTCGGATAGATGCCATCAGCTAGGTAGTACCCCTTGTTGTAGTGCTGCCCATTGACCTCGAGGTTCACCGGAAGAGAATGACCTTCAACAAGCTTGGCAAAGACAAGGGATCACTGTAGGACGTTGATGTCATTGTGAGTTCCTGGCACCCCAAAGAAAGAGTGCCAAATCCAAAGGTCCTGTGTGACCACTGCCTCACCTTGCCGTCTGCTCCTCCTCGTCGCCATCGCCGCCCGATGCCTCTGCTTCACCTTGCCGTCGTCGCCGCCACCGACGTCGTTAGGCTGCTCGCCGTCGCCATCGCCGCCGCCATCGACGCCGTCAGGCTGCTCAACCTCGCCGCCGCCACCGCTGACGCCCTCTGCCCCGACGACGGCACCAATCCCCACGCCCCTGCCCACCACGACGTGCCGCCCACCATGCCCCGCCGCCCCCTGTGAGCACCAGCCTGCTCTCGCGCCCCTCCCCTGTCCCGTGCCCCTGCGCCCCTGCCCTGCCCCGCCGGCGCCGCCGCCGTGCCCCTCTAGATGTTTTTAGATGTTTTTAGATGTACTTGGTCAATTTTTAGATGTTTTTAGATGCTATTTTCAGATGTTGTTAGATGCTATTTTTTTGATGTTTTTAGATGTTTTTACATGTTTTTTAGATGTACTTGGTCAATTTTCTGTAGTATATATACATATATAGATGTTGTTAGATTTTTTTGTATATATATGAAAACTTGGTCAATTTTTTCTGTAGTAGATGATGATGATGATGACAATGATATATATGATGATATATGAAAACTAGCTTGGTCAATTTTTTGTACTAGATGATGATGATGATGATATATGATGATATATGAAAACTTTTTTAGATGTATATATGATGATGATGATGATGATGTAATTTTGTGCGATGATATATGATGATGCAATTTTGTCGATATATATAACCCCTCCCCGATAACTTCGACATGAGGGGGGGGGGGTCGATATACGCGCTACCCGATAACATTTTTTCTATGTAGATGTCATCGTTGTTGGTATACCCCCTCCCCGATAACTTCGACATGAGGAGAAGAAGAAGGAGAAGAAGAGGAGAGGAAGAAGAGGAGAAAAAAAAGAAGATGAAGAAGAAGAAGGAGAAAAAAATAAGAAGTCGTCGAGGGATCGAGGGTCGAGGATTATTGTCGAGGGGTCGAGGGTCCTTGAGGGTACGTCGAGGGTCGTCGAGGGTTGAGGGTTGTCGAGGGGT
>NC_057813.1:758068535-758081837 GCF_018294505.1 Triticum aestivum | reverse complement strand
GAGGGTCGTCGAGGGGTCGAGGTTCGTTGAGGGGCCGTGGGTCGGAACTAGCTAGGGTAGGGGGTCAAGGGTCGCCGTGGGGATGAGGGTCGAGGGTCGTCGAGGGGTCGAGGGTCGTGGATCTCCGAGGGGTCTATGTTTGCCACTATTAATATATCCATCTTTCATGTTTGTATATTAATTGCCATGTTGTAATATTTGCAGAAACTATGGATCAACAAGGAGACTTCGAACAAGAAGAGATATTGGGGGACGTAATCCACGACGGAGGTGATTTCTTGGTGCGCAAACCAGTCCGCACGCTTCCATCCATGGCGCATCGATGTAATAAACTTTGCATGCAACGTAAATCTTACGGTGTGGAAGCGACGGACATGAGAGACATGCACGCACCCACCATGCATGCCCATAAAGTTATGGCCAAAGATTAGGTAAATTACCACTCTGTAGTACATTGGCTCTACTGCACGGGTGAGCTCTACTGCATCGACTTTTGTTTGGCTGACACATGGATCAAACTTTTTAACGTGCTCTACTGCAGATGTCTCTCTATAATCAGTCTTTTTTTTGGAAAAAGGGAATCTTGCAGTCATTCCTTAGTTACTACTTCATCCGTCCCAAAATAAGTGTCTCAACTTTGTACTAGGTCTAGTACAAATTTGTAATAAGCTCAAGACACTTATTTTGGGACGGAGGAAGTACAAAATTTAGAATCAAATGCAAACGAGAAACATATTCTACTAACTCAGTTGAGAGCCGTAGGAATTTGGCAGCCGACGTAGGAAATTTAGGAGGAGACGTAAACAAGAGTATATCAACGCATGGTCCCCCAATTGAATGCAATGTCAGTGTAGGAGTTAAATCGTGAAACGGTTGCCAAATATATTTTGTTAGTACATTATTTCCAAACGATCCTGAATGCCATAGCGTCAGCCTCCTCGGTGGCTGACTAGCTCATACCGATCTCAAGATTCTACCTTACCAGAGGATCAAGGATAAAGTAAATAGTTGAGTTAGGATGAGTACTGTAGAAACATTCATCTCACAGTGTCTTAATTCCAAGGACAACCATAGTCTTCATCCTCCAAGTTTATCACAAGATAAATTCCTTCACTAAAACATAATTAATGGAGGCAATATCTCAGAAAAATCCCATATGCACGCATGAAAATTTATTATATGGATTGTATTAACCATCGAGTTCTTCACTTTCGACGATGGCAGCAGATGCTCGACCAAGCACTCATAGTCCCGTTCTACACCTCGCCTTGGTCACTGCTTGTAGATTTTGATTGGAGACTCTGCTACATGCCCAAAATACTGAAGTCGCCTTTCATGATTTATAAAAGGTAACACCGGAGACCCATTGCTTACATGAAACCCATGCCCGTACTTGAAGAACCTTAGTTTCCATTCTGAACCCTTCTGTTCAACACGACATCATGTTGTCAATACACTGGGAGAATCAGCTTATATGATATTGAAAGAAACAAATTAAGATGAAATAATTAAACAAGTTATACAGGAAAAAAATGCTACAGTTTTACCTTTTTTTTCCTTAGTATAGTTCGGACGTTCAGGGACAATGTGAATGTTCAATATAAAAATTCAAATGGACAGAGAAGATGAGATTCAGCTTGTAAGAAACAGGGAGTACTGTCATCCACAACAAAAAATAATGCAACATCAAAAATAATAACAGCTCGATGTTCCAAGGAAGCAACTTCAGAAGACCACAAAAAACAGAAGTGCTGGCAGCATATATTCTTATAGACAGGCGGATGGCCATATTAACTGATTGTGGGAACTCTCATGTCGTGCAAATGGTAGGCATAGGCACACACACCCAGTTTCTAGGACACACTTCTACCTAAAAACGTAAAGTTGAAGGAGGGAGCTTCCCACTTTAACCACTTTTCCTTTTCATATTTACTGATTTCTAGGCAACCATGCAATAAATTCTGAATACAAAGCCTGGAAGATTATGATACATTTTCTGGTTGACATTAATTGCACCCGACAATTATCAAGTTTTTATCGACAAGCAGATGTTTATTTCATTCATGTACTAGCAACAATCATGAAGAAAACCACGCATTGCTACTACATAGTGAAGGTCCTTTCCACACCCGTGGAGATAACTTTTGCTTGAACCGCTACAGTACATATGTGAATAGATTGTGCCAACCCCGCAAAAAAAAAAAGAATAGATTGTGCCAGCAAGCTTCAACAAATACACATGATTATTACATAGGTTAGGAATCGAGAGATGGATAATCTGGGAGAGGTGGAAATCACTGGCGGTCGTATATGGACAGAGCTAGGTAACTGGGCGGCACCATACGCCGTACGGCTCAAAACAAGCATTAAGCCTATAGCATAGATATGTCCAAAACAGACAAATTTGGGGCCGAGATCGGAATCAGAAGCACAACGATTCACATCTAAATACGGGCACTTAATATATCTAAATTCAGATAACAAAATTCCGTACTAAATGTATGTACTCACCATGGGAAAATAAATTGCCACACACCTATGTAAACCGATGGAGAGGGGCTCCGTCGGTGAAGACATGGTTGCCGACCGTCGTGGTGGGAGGAGATACAGACTGCATCAAGAAGCATGCCAACGGACACCGTAACCTGAGGCTGAGGAGAGGAACACCGACGACACTACAAGACTGCTCTGCCTGCTGCCAACCCACCGTAGTGCAAAAATTAGGGGTGGTCCTAAGAAAAACATATACTAAATCCGTAGAAAATTAAATCATATAAATTCCTCATAGGTGCATTTATTGAATCATCCAGCCTAAATTGCAAACCCATCTAAAGAAATGTTTTTAATTAATTCCGAATCATGTAAAAAGTTGAATGATTTCCCCTAGGCCTAGCGGACTGAAACAAAACTGCAAATGTTCATGGAGCCAGAAAACATCAAACTTGAACACTTTAAACAACAAACCAAATATTATCCCTACATCACCTTAGTACTAGCTGACAAAATCTTAACATTACGTAGCAGTTGATGCTTCTAATCATATAGCACAAAAAATCTACACAACCGCTGCTCCATCACAGCATGGACGGATGGACTGGAACAGGCAGCAGATAGAAAATTCCCAGTCTAAAAAGACATTCGCCCAAACTACCTGGAGATTGTAGAGGCCGGGAGTATTCCTCCTTTTCGAAAAAAAAACTACCTGGAGATAGAAACCAAACAATAATCAGAGTTTTCCTTAGAAAAAATAATTAGTGTTAAATGCACAAATACAAACACGTACAAGCATATACGGTAAAATTCAGATTATCTCTTCGGGCGTACAGTCTTGTGATCTCTCCGTCCAGCAGCCTCCACAAAAACTTAAAACCAAATTAGCAATTTGGAAAGAACACGGCACAACAAAACGAGGTGAAAATTGACTGAAACTAAAAGGATTAGGATCGGGGCTGCTCACCTCCATCCGTGCGATTCTCACCTGCACACATCCAACCAAATCAAAGCCAAACCCGGCGAGAATGTTTTGGCTGCGAGCAAGGGAAGCTGCCACGCTCACCACGTAGCCCGCCTGCCGGTCGGCCACCGCACCAGGCGCCGCTCGGCTCAACACGCAACCCGCCTGCCCGTCGACCACCGCACGCTCGAAGCTACCAGCCGCCGCTCACCACGGAAGTATTCGCCGTCGAATCTCGAACGGCTCGCATCGCGTGAATAGGGAGGTGGGCTGGCTAGTCCCACGATCAGCTAACTGTATCGTTTCTCCCGGAGAGATTGCGTCTGTTTCCTAGAAAAAGTATTGTAAAATGACGTGGCAAGCACAAATGTAAAATTACCTGTTGGAGGGGTGAAAAATTACGGTCACGCAAGGGGAAAAGGTTTGACAGCGACGGAAAAGCAATCCGACCAATAATGTTACGACTTGCTCGGTCGAACAACTAGGGTGAGAAATAAATTATTCTTCACCCTGGGTTACTAATAGAGTTTATATATATATATATATATATATATATATATATATATATATATATATATATATATATATATATAGACACACACACACACACTATTCTGATCACGGGATGAGAATAATATTCTGATCACAACCTGACCTGCCCCGTTACTAGTACGTTGAACTTCTCTGTGAACTAGATTGAACTTCCGCCAACATTGCCCAAATGGAGCTTGCGATATATCATTGGAAAACTATGGACACCAGTATCATGACCCAACTTAAATTTTTGGCAAAATGTAAGCGGTTTAAGAGCAGTTTTGAAAACCGTTTTTTCTTCTCACAAAAAACGTGAATCGTATTTTTGATCGCATTTCTAAACCGTTTATCGGAATGAGGCATATAATATGGCGTTGGAAAGCTGCTGCAAAACCGTTACTTCCACATGTTGAAAGTTTTCTCTAGTTCTCTATGGTTAAAGAGTAATTCAAAAAAACGTAAAATTTCACAAACCGAACAGCCAAGTTCGTATTTTTAACGTCATTTCTATACAGCTAATCCAATTAAGGCATATGATATGGCGTTGGAAAGCTTATGAAAATGCTCTACTCTTTCATTTTGAAAGTTTTTTCTAATTTTGAATGGTTTAAAAGTAATTTAGAAAACGGTACATGTCCTACCGAGTTCGTATTTTCAAGCTAGTTTTTTAACCGTGCGTCCGAATGCAGCAAATGATATGGCGTTGGAAAGCTTGAACAAATGTGAAACTTTTTGGTATGTATTATTTCTCCCAATTCTTTACGGTTTTATGTCAGTTTCCAAAATGGTGAAAAACATATTTTCGCCGTATTTTCTACAAGCTTTATCGGAATGGCGCAAATAATATACCGTATTTTCATGTTGACAGTTTTTTCATACCGATGAAAAGCTATGGCGCAAGTAATATACCGATGGAAAGCTGATGTAAACACACAACTTTCTCGTGTTGATTGTTTTTTCATACTCGCGACTATTTTAAAAGTTTTTCATCTCAAACTCATTCACTATAGTAGTCGAACTTCCTGCTGTTTTCACGTTGAACTTCTGTGCCGTATTTTCGTTTTTAATTTTCTCATCCATTTTGTCAGTGTTACACAAATGATATTCTTTTCGTACAAACCTCTCTCACAATATTTTTTTAACTTTCTCTGACCGAGGACTTGAACTTACACAAATGATATGCCTGTCGTTTTGAAGTAAATTAGAGAAACGACGAGATCATGATTTCTGCCTTCATTGCAAATGGAAACACACTGCGTGAAGTAGTTGAACTTTTCGGGCATGTCTATTTGAACCTCACTCTGTTTTTGACGTGCTATTTTTTGCACTGCGTGAAGTAGTTGAACTTCTGGGCATGTCCGTTTGAACTTCATCATTTTATTGTTTTTTTCTTATATGAAATACACACCATGTAGTATGTGAACTTCTGGTTATTATCACTTTGAACTTCTCTCTGGTTTGAGAGAATTATTTTAAAACACAAAAAACAACAAATTTTTTATGTAATTTGGAAATCTAAATACACGGGGAACCTCTCTCAGAAGAATTTTTTGAACTTTTCCTCAGCGAGCACTTGAACTTCTAGCAACCATTTTTTCGTTTATGAGTTGTTTTTAAAACTGCAAAAAATGGCGTTGTGTTTTTAATTTTTTGAACAGGTAAATCCTAGGGTTTAATAAACTCCAAACTTCTCTGTTATTTTAATATGAACTTCGCATTTTCATATTTTGAGTAAAGAATTGTATTCATTTTTATACGGAAAAAATTGAACATGGAAATACAAGGTGAACCTCCCTCGCAAGAATTTTTGAACTTCCCCAGACACATCACTCGAACTTCTGTCAACAAACCTTTTAAGCTTTTATTTTTCTATACTTTTATTCTTGCCTGAAATGCATTCCTTGTAATACTTGAACTTCTTGCCGTTTTCACTATGAACTTCTGTCACATTTTTGTGTATACGTCGAATTACACACAATTGAAGGTCGAACGTCATTTTTTGCCATTTTAAAACATGTAATTGAAGGTTGAACGCCCCGCAATATAAATTTTGAACCGTGCACGGAGGTGCACGCAAACTTCTTGCAACTTCTTAGCCTTATTCTTAGCCTTATTTTTATATACATCAAACTTCTCTATTATTTAAATTTAAACTTGTTAGCCTTATTCTTAGAAATAAATATGTTTTTAAATAAGCATCAAACCTTTTTTGAATTAAACTTGATGCTCTATTTTCCACAGAGAACGGAAAGAATTTGAGTTTTTTATATACATCAAACTATTGCTTTATTTTAATTTGAACTTCTTCATTTTATTCTTTGGTAACGAGAAAAAATCTGAGTTTTTTATAAACCTTGAACATATTTGTTATTTTGATTTGAACTTCTTAGTTTTATTCTTGGAAAAAATAGGGTTTTAAATAAGCGTCAAACAATTTTTTTTAAATTGAATTACATATTTTTATTTACCCCTAGAAATGGAAAGAATTGAGTTTTCCATATACATCGACCACCTTCGTTTCTGAATTTGATTTTCTTGATTTATTCTTTAGTTGCTAGGAAAATTTGAGTTTTTTTAAACATTGAACTACTCTATTAATTCAATTTGGACTTCTTAGTTTTATTTCTTTTCGCAATAGAACGAGTTTTTTTATATAAATATGGAATTGCTTTGTTATTTTATTTTGAATTTCTAGTTTTTTATATAATGAGGAAAATGGTTTGTTATAAACCATTGTTGAACTCCTTTGTTATTTCTTATTGAACTTCTTTTTGGTTTTATTTTTTTGAAACGTAAATTACATATTTTTTAAAATAAACACTGAATCGCTCCGTCATTTTAGTTTGAACTACTAGTTATTTTTTGAACTACTCCATTTTTTATTTATGACTTCTTGATTTATTCTTTAGTAACGCGAAATAACCTAGTTCTATAATAAACATCGAACCGCTCCGTTATTTTACTTTGAACTTATGGGTCTTTTTGAAGAAACGTGGAAGCTCTGTTTTCTTATTAAACTTTTCTAAATTATTTCGTTATTTTAATCAGACCTTCTTTGTTTTGTTGGATACGTAAAAAATATTTTTTTGTTACAAACATTAATTATATCGATTAATTTAATTTGAAGTTTGGTATAAAAATTTAAAAACATAAAATTCATGGGGAATATTTTTGTACAAACATAATATTATCTTTGAACTATCTAATTAATTATATTTGAACTTCTAGAGTTAGCATTTTTTTAGGTGAAGCTTTTTTGTTTTCTTCTTGTTTTTCATGTCTTGTATGTTTTGTGTTCTTTTGCTCCTTTTTGGATGTCTTTTTTGTTGTAGTATTTGTCCTTACTCGGGCTTCTCTGTTTTATAGTTTTTGAATTGAAATGAATATATTAAAACAAGACTAGTTTTTTTGCTTCCACGGATACTATTGAACTTCATGAAATAATACAAAACAAGAGAAAAGAGATTAATAGGCCGACACATCATACTAAGGTACAATTTTTTTTTGAGGGAAGCCCATCATGGCTAGCTTTATTAAAATTAAAACACGGTTACATCTTCTACGAGCTTACCGACAACAATGTCAGGGGGCTCGTTTAACCAACTAAAAGAAGACTTATTACAATAGCTATGATTTGCTAGAGCGTGAGCCACTTGATTACAAGAGCGAAGACAATGCTTGAAAGTGACCTTCCCGATCGTAGTACCTATATCCACACACTCTGCAAATAAAGCTGTTGCTTCATCCCACCATCTCATGTGACCAGTACAGAATTTAATGACTTCGAGCGAATCTGATTCCGCCTCGATCCGGTTAAAACCGAGAGAATTTGCAAATGCCAAACCATCTCTCATAGACATTGCTTCAGCGGTAATAGCATCGGCCGCATATGGGATGAACTTACATTGCGCAGCAACAAAGTTCCCCCTATCATCTCGAAGCATAGCCGATGTCACACCTAGCCCCTCATCTGCAAAGAATGCTGCATCAACATTTAGTTTACTATATCTTGGGTCGGATTTACTCCATCGTGTTTCAGGCAATACTACAGTACGTGAGGAAGCCATATGAAAGTTCCATGCTATAGATAGGACTAAGGTACAAACATTCATTAGGCTAATTACAAAATGACTATAGCTCTTTGTTTTCCAAACGCAACATTTCCATGGTGGACCATTTGTCGTAAAGCGGTGAGTGTTTCCCACCACACGCTTTTTTGCTCTTATTCTCTCTTATTTATTTATTAACCACTACAACGTCCCTCTCTTATGCATTTTGTTTCTCCATAGATCAATGGGATGGACAAGCAAGCGACGACCAAAGCTAGCAAATATCGTGAGTATGTAACATGGAAAAAGAACGAACACACGTCCAAAAATAGCCCGCAAGCACACATGTTTACTCCCCCCGTTCCAAAATAGATGACTCAACTTTGTACTAACTTTAGTAGGAGTAGTAGTTAGCAGCAGCAAGTCACGCAGACAACCCTGATAGTAGGCATATGGCCGTAGTAGAACTTGGCGTATGGCCGTACTAGACCTTCACGGCGGTCAACATATAGATGTACTAGAACCTGGTGTATAGACATCTCAACTAGTACATGCCCACCTGACCACCTCCTGTACAAGTAGTACTCTATCTGCATCGCACACACACTTTCAGTGTTACCCTATTATTCATTTATCTAATTCTGCATATGCTCTGTATCTCTCTCCATCTATTTGTACTCTTGCTTATCCAACAAAATAAAGCCATCACCTTCATCGGGAGAGAACGAAAAGCACCATTGGCAGAAAGTGTAGCAGGAGCATTAGCTGGAAAGTCTTCCTCTCACATCTTCAGGCTGGCGGATCTTCACCCAGCAGCGTGATGATGGGCTGGTTAGGACAGATTGTGTGCACCTGGTGATCCTTTGCCCCGGAAGCAACCTTCGTCGGGAAGGTCGAGGCGGCCCTTGCGAGAAGGTCAACCAACCTCGTCTGACTCCTTGTGAAGCCGGAGACTTGCAGTAGGGGTGGTGTGACTTGCGCTCATACGAAGTTTTCCTTCCAAGCTTGTATAGGTGGAACTGCTGTCAATTTTTTGTTGAACTGATACAAAAGTAATGCCTCAAATCTTTTTGGAAATATACTGAAGAACACTGCAGTTTTTTGCTGCAATAAGTGTCATTTTTCTCACTCTGATGATGCATCCACATATGTATCGTTGGAGGACAGAACGAGAGGGAGGAGGCCACCGGCGACGTACTGTGCTCGGGGATGGAGTAACTCACCGCGGCAGCACCACTTTCCCATGTGCTAGCATCCGCTGGATCCATGGACTACGAATGTCCTTACACAGTAGGTAGTCGAGAGGGACGACGCCGGCGCAGAAGGAGATAATCTCGTCGTCGCCGTCCTTTGCTTTTGAGCAGTATGTCGCGGCTGGATCCCTGGTGGGGGCCTGTGCCACGGCTGCGCGCAGGAGCACCACGCTGGCGAGGGTCGGGGTGGTGGCGCGCACCGGGAAGGAGGCTGGTAGAGTGTGTCACCGGAGGTGGAGGCGGGGTGGATCAGGGAAGAAGGGGTCGGGGGAGGAGGTGCGCCAGCAACAGGAAACCGGGTGCAGCGCCGTGGAAACAGGGGGAGGGATGGCCGCCGCACCTCGTTGGCCGCAGATCGCGGCACGGGCCCAGCAAGTGATGAATGCGGCAGCGGGATCCTGCACGACGGCTAGATCCGCGCGGCGACGGTAGGAGGCCGGACTCGGGTGGGGGATAGGCACGTAGCTGGTGAGGCGGAGTGGACCGGTGGTGGCGCGTGGGGAGGTGCGAGGGTCGCGGCGGTGGCGGCGCGCGGGCTGGTGCGAGGTAGGTGGCGATGCGGGGGCTGCGCCCGATTGAAAACGTTGGGAGTCGGGAGGTTCAGGATTGTGTTTTTTCTCGTACCCATTCCGGAGTTCAAGAACACCTCACGTCCTATATAGGTTGATTGTGATCAGAATAGTTATTCTAATCCCAGGATTAGAATAGTGTCACTCTCTCTCTATATATATATACATAAACACTATTCTGATCACGGGATGAGAATAATATTCTGATCACAACCTGACCTGCCCCGCTAGTAGTACGTTGAACTTCCCTGTGAACTAGGTTGAACTTCCGCCAATATTGCCCAAATGGGGCTTGCGATATACGGTTGGAAAGCTATGGACACCAGTATTATGACCCAACTTAAATTTTTGGCAAAATGTAAGCGGTTTAAGAGCTGTTTTGAAAACCGTTTTTTCTTCACACAAAAACGTGAATCCTATTTTCGATCGCATTTCTAAACCCTTTATCGGAATGAGGCATATAATATGGCGTTGGAAAGATGCTGCAAAACCGCTCCTTCCGCATGTTAGAAAGTTTTCTATAATTCCCTATGGTTAAAGAGTAATTTGTAAAAACGTAAAATTTCATAAACCAAACAGCTGAGTTCGTTTTTTCGATGTCATTTCTAAACAGCTAATCCAATGGAGACATATGATACGGCGTTCGAAAGATTATGAAAATGCGCTACTTTTTCATCTGGAAAGTATTTTTCTAATTTTGAATGGTTTAAGAGTAATTTAGAAAATGGTCCAAGTCCTACCGAGTTCGTATTTTCGAGCTAATTTTTGAACCGTGTGTCCGAATGCAGCAAATGATATGGCTTTGGAAAGCTTGAACAAATGCGAAACTTTTTGGTGTGTATTGTTTCTCCCAATTCTTTACGGTTTTAACGCAGTTTCGAAAATGGCGAAAAATGTATTTTCAACGTAATTTCTACTAACTTTATCGGAATGGGGCAAATAAGATACCGCTGAAAAGCTACGGAAAATGTGAAACTTTTTCATGTTGACAGTTTTCTCTGATTCTTAGCCGTTTTCAAGTAATTTCAGAAATGGTGAGATCATTCGTTCTGCCTTTATCGCCAAACAGATTCGCCAAAAATGCATCGCATGAAGTACCTAAACTTCTCGGTATGAAACCTTGAACTTCACTCTGTTTTTCACGTGCTTTTCGTGCCCGTAGCTCTCCATCCACTCACCGGAACACTCACCGGAACTGAGCAAGTAATATACCAGTGGAAAGCCGATGTTAACACGCAACTTTCCCGTGTTGATCATTTTTTCATACTCGCGACGGTTCTAAAAGTTTTTCATCTGAAATTCATTCACTATAGTAGTCGAACTTCCTGCTGTTTTCACGTTGAACTTCTGTGACGTATTTTCATTTGTATTTTCTCATCCGTTCATCAGTGTTACACGAATGATATTCCTTTTGTACAAACCTCTCTCACAATGATTTTCTTAACTTTTTTCCTACCGAGGACTTGAAATTCTTGGTTTTACTTTTTAATAATCTGGAAAATCCAAAAAATTTATAGACATCGAACTTCAGCATTATTTAAATTTGAACTTCTTAATTTTATTGGTTAGTAACGGGGACAATGTTTTTTATATAAACAATGATACCGCGCCGTTATTTAAATTTGAACTTCTAGTTTTTATAGAATGGGGAAAATCAGTTTTTATACAATCTTTTGAAATGCTCCCCTTTTTAATTTGAACTTCTCTAATTTTTTCACAAACGGGGAAAATCCGTTATAAATATTTTCGAACTACTTTTTTTTAACCCCTTGCTCAAATTGAACTTCCAAATTTGTCTTTTAGAAATTAAAAACTTCATTTGTTTTAACGTTGACCTGCTTCGGATTTTAAATTTGAACTTCTTATAGAATTTTGTTGCGACATTTTATGCATTTTTTGCTTTTCGGTGAAATGGCCTAGGTGGTCCCTTTTTCATTTGTTGATTTTTCTTCTATATGTGGTACACGTGAACTTCGGAATTTTTGAAACATGAACTTCGCGTGCTATTAATTTTTTTCATAAAACTCCATAGTTTTTATTCTTTGAATTCCATGATTTTTTTTGTTTTACATTTTTTTGTTTGAACTTCAATGTTCGTTACACCTGAACTTTTGAAATCACACCTTTTTATACACATTTTTATTAGATTAGCACCGATAGTGCACCGAGAGGAGAGAAGCGGTAGCTGCTGCACCAAGAGAGGAGGAGAGCAGATGATGTTGCATCATAGAGAGAGGCAGCAGGTCAGCATCGGCAAACTCCACTTCTGAACGTGTTGGGCATGCTCTCAGTCTCAGGTTTTTGAATGAAATACACGCACGTCCATGCACGAACAGACAGCATCGGCCGCGGCAACGCGTTTTCCTCCAGCAAACCGAACTTCCCTCCTGTGTACAGAATGCATGATTTAAGCCCTAAAAAACCACGAGAGAATCTTGAAATGATTTTTCAACCCTGACACACACTCATCTTATGGGAAAGCTTTTCAAATATTAGATTAGCAACATCACATATAGACAAAAACTTGCATAAAATCAGTTAGTGCTACCTGTTTGAACAAGTTGAAACGAGGCAGATGATGCACTACCTCCACTGAGAACTAATTAGAGAGAGAGAAAGAAGTGCTAAGAACATGCACATGTGTGGTTCTTGGTGGCACCACGAATCACTTTTTAGGTGAGTAATACATGGGCCAGCAGCTCTACTGACAAGCAGCGGTTGATTGCTCTACATGGGATACTGGCCATAGCGGCGGCGCTGCTGCTGCACATATGGAGCGCCGTCAGCTTCGAACAAACCTGCATTTTTCACAATGTTTTGTAAACAAACTGTAGTTCAACTATGCTCAAACTAATTTCATCCATCACATCCAAGTGCATTTTTCAGAAACCAAATATACAGAAACAATTTTTGCAAGAAATTTTCTTTCAAATTCAAAGAAGTTCAAATCCTCCTGGAGAGAGGGTTGGGTGAACAGAGGAAAGATCTCGGCCTCGTCGGAGCATCCTGGTAGTGTGATCCGGGCGCTGCTGGGGCGAACGTCCTGGGGCCGTGTCCTTGAACGACCCGAGGCAGTGTGGTTGAACGGCTTTGTTTGCCGCCGCAACCACGGAAGGAGGTGGGGGAAGGGGTGGGACGCCGGAGGTAGAGAAGGAGAAGAGGAGGCTCACCGGACGAGAGGGTTGCGGGGTTGACCGGATCTGGGTGGGAGCAAGCGGGAGGGGCGCGCCCAGGTTGATGGCGTTTGGGGTTGGACGACGGCAGCGGTTGCGGCGCAGTGCCACGCGCAGAGGTCGAGGAGCAGGGGCGTGGTGCAGAGGAGGCCGGAGGTGGCAGTTGCGGCACGATTTGGGGAGGAAAACTATGGTGGTGGCGCGACCGAGGAGGAAGGCGGCGGCGGCGGGGCGATCTGGTGAGGGCGGCGGCTGTGGCGGGGCGATCTG
>NC_057813.1:758058912-758068083 GCF_018294505.1 Triticum aestivum | reverse complement strand
ACCACCAGTGGTAGTTACCACCACTTGCGTTTGGTAAATTGTATGTAGTATCTGTAAAAACCGAGAGTATGTACGCGTAGTATGTAGTATATAACGATGTTTAGGTAGTATATATACTACTTTTTAGGTAGTATGTACCATATTTTAAGCATGCTTTTTTACGTACAAATATGTACGTATTTCATAAATATATTAAAAAAACTATGGGCTCATATGCATTTTTTTCATGTAACTTGCGTTTAAATATCTTAGATATAGTATATGAACATCTTTAGAGTGATAAAGTAGTATATATAGTACCACATGGTAGTATATGAGACATGTGGGGTAACTACCACTAGGTGGTAGGATGTATTTTTATTTGTTCATGCATGTGTACAATCTATGATATAATGGCTTTCCAAGTTTTGTTTGCATGTATCCAATCATTAATGGTCATTGCTTTACTACTGGTTCCCTAGAATTTTTCCTTTCCAAACTAAAACCGCATGGTATTTTTCTATAACAGTGCACTCTATTATACGTTCATTAAAAATATTTTGCTCATACCTCCCATTGACTTCTGAAAAAAGATGGTGCATATGTATACACCCATGATATTTCTGGTTATACATGCATCCTTTATGTTTCTGACATTTTTACCATAGATGCAATCTAAGATACCCAAGAGTTTGTATATACCTAATGAAACAAAAGGGTATGTATATACCCTCTTATTTTGAAGGTATAGAAAAATAATATGAAACATTGCCCCAAAGGTTTGTATGTATAATTGGGATATTTTTATGTATTTTTCCTAATGTTTTACTTTTCAAGGCATCAAGTATTTTTTTAAAAATAAGGCCAGGTCACACTTTTTGACGACAAATTTTACGTATGTACGTCTGCAGGTTTATACCCACACCCGATTTTTTTTTTCACATTTTGACCACAGATATGCATATAAAGTTACCCAAGGGTATGTATATACCTAATAAAAAAAAGGTATGTATATACTCTGATTGTTTAAAGGTATCAGATATGCTTAAATAATATGAAACATCACCCCAAAGGGTTTGTATGTACAATTAGGAGATTCTTATGTATTTTTGTAATGTTTTACTTGTCAAGGTATCTAGTATATTTTAAAAATTAGGGCCGGGTCACTCTTTTTGACCACTAATTTACCTATACAAAATAAGGTGATCGAATAGTATAAGATGTGATCTTAATTATTTTTTACTTTGTGATGTGCATACCTCAGATGAATATATTATTCTGTGATATTGTGAAACAATCCTGACATAGATAAACCCATGCCCACATTTTCTATGAATTTATTAACCAGTGGCTACCATAGAAGGCAACGGGTATGAAAAATGAATTAATTGTTACTCTCTCACACAAGACACAATGAATGGCATGCATCAGTTACTAGATTTGACCTTCTCCATAGCGTCAGGTATGCAACGATGTTTGGAAGGTAAACAAATGATATGCATCAATTTTTTTGGAATCTCATCAATGCATGTATGTGGGTATACAATGTATGGAAAGCTTTTATGTTTCCATTAGAGGTGTGCATGCCACCATCAGAACGACGGATCAAGTGTTGGGGAACATTGCAGAAAATTAAAAATTTACCTACGGTTTCACCAAGATCCATCTATGAGTTCATCTAAGCAACGAGCCAAGGGAGTGAGTTTGCATCTACATACCACTTGTAGATCGAGCGTGGAAGCGTTCAAGGGGATGTTGATGATGGAGTCGTACTCGCCGTGATTCAGATCACCGATGACCAAGTGCTGAACGGACAGCACCTCCGCGTTCAACACACGTACGGGACGGGAGACGTCTCCTCCTTCTTGATCCAGCAAGGGGGAAGGAGAGGTTGATGATGATCCAGCGGCACGACGGTGTGGTGGTGGATGCAGCAGAACTCCAGCAGGGCTTCGCCAAACGACTACGCTTCGCCAAGCGACTACGGGAGGAGGACGAGGTGTAGCAGGGGGAGGGAGGCGCCAAGCACAAGGGTGCGGCTGCCCTCCCCCTGTCCTCCTTTATATAGGCCCCCAGGGGGCGCCGGCCCTGGGAGATTGAATCTCCCAAGGGGGCGGCGGCCAGGGGGGAGGAGTGCCCCCCAAGGCATGTGGTGCGCCCCTCCCCACCCTAGGGTTTCAACCCTAGGCGCAGGGGGTGGGCCTAGGGGGGCGCACCAGACCACTATGGGTTGGCTCCCCTCCCACGTTAGCCCATGGGGCCCTCCGGGATGGGTGGCCCCACCAGGTGGACCCCCGGGACCCTTCCGGTGGTCCCGGTACATTACCGGGTGACCCCGAAACTTTCCCGATGGCCGAAATGACACTTCCTATATATAATTCTTTACCTCTGGACCATTCCGAATCTCCTCGTGACGTTCGGGATCTCATCCGGGACTCCAAACAACATTCGGTATGCTGCATACTCATATTCATACAACCCTAGCGTCACCGAACCTTAAGTGTGTAGACCCTACGGGTTCGGGAGACACGTAGACATGACCGAGACGACTCTCGGGCAATAACCAACAGTGGGATCTGGATACCCATGTTGGCTCCCACATGCTCCTCGATGATTTCATTGGATGAACCATGATGTCGAGGATTAAACAACCCCGTATACAAATCCCTTTGTCAATCGGTACGTTACTTGCCCGAGACTCGATCGTCGGTATCCCAATACCTTGTTCAGTCTCGTTACCGGCAAGTCACTTTACTCGTACCGTAATGCATGATCCCGTGACCAACCACTTGGTCACTTTGAGCTCAATAAGATGATGCATTACCGAGTGGGCCCAGAGATACCTCTCCGTCATACGGAGTGACAAATCCCAGTCTCGATCCGTGTCAACCCAACAGACACTTTCGGAGATACCTGTAGTGCACCTTTATAGTCACCCAGTTACGTTCTGACGTTTGATACACCCAAAGCACTCCTACGGTATCCAGGAGTTACACGATCTCATGGTCTAAGGAAGAGATACTTGACATTGGAAAAGCTCTAGCAAACGAACTACACGATCTTGTGCTATGCTTAGGATTGGGTCTTGTCCATCACATCATTCTCCTAATGATGTGATCCCGTTATCAACGACATGCAATGTCCATAGCCAAGAAACCATGACTATCTGTTGATCACAACGAGCTAGTCAACTAGAGGCTCACTAGGGACATATTGTGGTCTATGTATTCACACGTGTATTACGATTTCCGGATAATACAGTTATAGCATGAATAAAAGACAATATCATGAACAATGAAATATAATAATACTTTTATTATTGCCTCTAGGGCATATTTCCAAAAGTCTCCCACTTGCACTAGAGTCACTAATCTAGTTACATTGTGATGAATCGAACACCCATAGAGTTCTGGTGTTGATCATGTTTTGCTCGCGAGAGAGGTTTAGTCAACAGATCTGCGACATTCAGATCCGTATGTACTTTGCAAATATCTATGTCTCCATGTTGAACATTTTCACGGATGGAGTTGAAACGACGCTTGATGTGCCTGGTCTTCTTGTGAAATCTGGGCTCCTTGGCAAGTGCAATAGCTCCAGTGTTGTCACAGAAGAGTTTGATCGGCCCCGGCGCATTGGGTATGACTCCTAGGTCGGTGATGAACTCCTTCACCCAAATCGCTTCATGCGCTGCCTCCGAGGCTGCCATGTATTCCGCTTCACATGTAGATCCCGCCACGACGCTCTGCTTGCAGCTGCACCAGCTTACTGCTCCACCATTCAACATATACACGTATCCGGTTTGTGACTTAGAGTCATCCAGATCCGAGTCGAAGCTAGCATCGACGTAACCCTTTACGACGAGCTCTTCGTCACCTCCATAAACGAGAAACATGTCCTTTGTCCTTTTCAGGTACTTCACGATATTCTTGACCGCTGTCCAGTGTTCCTTGCCGGGATTACTTTGGTACCTTGCTACCAAACTTACGGCAAGGTTTACATCAGGTCTGGTACACGGCATGACATACATAATAGATCCTATGGCTGAAGCATAGGGGATGACACTCATCTCTTCTTTATCTTTTGCCGTGGTCGAGGACTGAGCAGAGCTCAATCTCACACCTTGTAACATAGGCAAGAACCCTTTCTTGGAGTGATCCATTTTGAACCTCTTCAAAATCTTATCAAGGTATGTGCTTTGTGAAAGACCTATGAGGCGTCTCGATCTATCTCTATAGATCTTGATGCCTAATATATAAGCAGCTTCTCCAAGGTCCTTCATTGAAAAACACTTATTCAAGTAGGCCTTAATGTTGTCCAGAAGTTCTATATCATTTCCCATGAAGAGTATGTCATCTACATATAATATGAGAAATGCTACAGAGCTCCCACTCACTTTCTTGTAAACGCAGGCTTCTCCATAAGTCTGCATAAACCCAAACGCTTTGATCATCTCATCGAAGCGAATGTTCCAACTCCGAGATGCTTGCACCAGTCCATAAATGGATCGCTGGAGCTTGCACACTTTGTTAGCATTCTTAGGATCGACAAAACCTTCCGGCTGCATCATATACAACTCTTCCTTAAGATGTCCGTTAAGGAATGCCGTTTTGACGTCCATCTGCCATATCTCATAATCATAGTATGCGGCAATTGCTAACATGATTCGGACGGACTTCAGCTTCGCTATGGGAGAGAATGTCTCGTCGTAGTCAATCCCTTGAACTTGTCGATAACCCTTAGCGACAAGTCGAGATTTATAGATGGTAATATTACCATCCGCGTCCGTCTTCTTCTTAAAAATCCATTTGTTTTCTATTGCTCGCCGATCATCGGGCAAGTCTGTCAAAGTCCATACTTTGTTTTCATACATGGATTCTATCTCGGATTTCATGGCTTCAAGCCATTTGTTGGAATCTGGGCCCGCCATCACTTCTTCATAGTTCGAAGGTTCACCGTTGTCTAACAACATGATTTCCAGGACAGGGTTGCCATACCACTCTGGTGCGGAACGTGTCCTTGTGGACCTACGAAGTTCAGTAGCAACTTGATCTGAAGTACCTTGATCATCATCATTGTTTTCCTCTTCAATTGGTGTGGGCATCACAGGAACATTTTCCTGAGCTGCAACACTTTCCCGTTCGAGAGGTAGTACTTCATCAAGTTCTACTTTCCTCCCACTTACTTCTTTCAAGAGAAACTCTTTTTCTAGAAAGCATCCATTCTTGGCAACAAAGATCTTGCCCTCGGATCTTAAGTAGAAGGTATACCCAACGGTTTCCTTAGGGTATCCTATGAAGGCGCATTTTTCCGACTTGGGTTCGAGCTTTTCAGGTTGAAGTTTCTTGACATAAGCATCGCATCCCCAAACTTTTAGAAACGACAGCTTAGGTTTCTTCCCAAACCATAATTCATACGGTGTCGTCTCAATGGATTTAGATGGTGCCCTATTTGAAGTGAATGTAGCTGTCTCTAGAGCGTATCCCCAAAATGAGAGCGGTAAATCGGTAAGAGACATCATAGACCGCACCATATCCAATAGAGTGCGATTATGACGTTCGGACACACCGTTACGCTGAGGTGTTCCAGGCGGCGTGAGTTGTGAAATGATTCCACATTTCCTTAAGTGTGTACCAAATTCGTGATTTAAGTATTCTCCTCCACAATCTGATCGTAGGAACTTTATCTTTCGGTCACGTTGATTCTCTACCTCATTCTAAAATTCCTTGAACTTTTCAAAGGTCTCAAACTTGTGTTTCATTAAGTAGACATACCCATATCTACTCAAGTCATCAGTGAGAGTGAGAACATAACGATATCCTCCGCGAGCCTCAACACTCATTGGACCGCACACATCGGTATATATGATTTCCAACAAGTTGGTTGCTCGCTCCATTGTTCCGGAGAACGGAGTCTTGGTCATTTTGCCCATGAGGCATGGTTCGCATGTGTCAAACGATTCATAATCAAGAGACTCTAAAAGTCCATCAGCATGGAGCTTCTTCATGCACTTGACACCAATGTGACCAAGGCGGCAGTGCCACAAGTATGTGGGACTATCGTTATCAACTTTACATCTTTTGGCATTCACACTACGAATATGTGTAATATTACGCTCGAGATTCATTAAGAATAAACCATTGACCATCGGAGCATGACCATAAAACATATCTCTCATATAAATAGAACAACCATTATTCTCGGATTTAAATGAGTAGCCATCTCGTATTAAACGAGATCCTGATACAATGTTCATGCTCAAACTTGGCACTAAATAACAATTATTAAGGTTCAAAACTAATCCCGTAGGTAAATGTAGAGGCAGTGTGCCGACGGTGATCACATCGACTCTGGAACCATTCCCGACGCGCATCGTCACCTCGTCCTTCGCCAGTCTCCGTTTATTCCGCAGCTCCTGCTGTGAGTTACAAATATGAGCAACGGCACCGGTATCAAATACCCAGGAGTTACTACGAGTACTGGTAAGGTACACATCAATTACATGTATATCAAATATACCTTTGGTGTTGCCGGCCTTCTTATCCACTAAGTATTTGGGGCAGTTCCGCTTCCAGTGACCCTTCCCCTTGCAATAAAAGCACTCAGTCTCAGGCTTGGGTCCATTCTTTGACTTCTTCCCGGTAACTGGCTTACCGGGCGCGGCAACATCCTTGCCGTCCTTCTTGAAGTTCTTCTTGCCCTTGCCCTTCTTGAACTTAGTGGTCTTATTGACCATCAACACTTGATGTTCTTTCTTGATTTCAACCTCTGCTGTCTTGAGCATTGAAAACACTTCAGGAATGGTCTTCATCATCCCCTGCATGTTGTAGTTCATCACAAAGCTCTTGTAGCTTGGTGGGAGCGACTGAAGGATTCTGTCAATGACCGCCTCATCTGGGAGGTTAATGTTCAGCTGGGTCATACGGTTGTGCAACCCAGACATCTTGAGTATGTGCTCACTGACAGAACTGTTTTCCTCCATCTTACAACTATAGAACTTGTCGGAGACATCATATCTCTCGACCCAGGCATGAGCTTGGAAAACCAGTTTCGGCTCTTCGAACATCTCATATGCTCCGTGATGCTCAAAACGCTTTCGGAGCCCCGGTTCTAAGCTGTAAAGCATGCCGTACTGAACGAGGGAGTAATCATCAGCACGAGACTGCCAAGCGTTCATAACGTCTTGGTTCTCTGGGACGGGAGCATCACCTAGCGGTACTTCTAGGACATATTGTTTCCTGGCAGCTATGAGGATGATCCTCAGGTTCCGGACCCAGTCCGTATAGTTGCTGCCATCATCTTTCAGCTTGGTTTTCTCTAGGAACGCATTGAAGTTCATGTTGACATGAGCGTTGGCCATTTGATCTACAGGACATATTTGCAAAGGTTTTAGACTAAGTCATGATAATTAAGTTCATCTAATCAAATTATTTCAATGAACTCCCACTCAGATTAGACATCCCTTTAGTCATCTAAGTGTTACATGATCCGAGTCGACTAGGCCGTGTCCGATCATCACGTGAGACGAACTAGTCATCGTCGGTGAACATCTTCATGTTGATCGTATCTTCCATATGACTCGTGTTCGACCTTTCGGTCTCCGTGTTCCGAGACCATGTCTGTACATGCTAGGCTCGTCAAGTTAACCCTAAGTGTTTTGCATGTGTAAAACTGTCTTACACCCGTTGTATGTGAACGTAAGGATCTATCACACCCGATCATCACGTGGTGCTTCGAAACGAAGAACTGTAGCAACGGTGCACAGTTAGGGGAGAACACTTCTTGAAATTTTTGTAAGGGATCATCTTATTTACTACCGTCGTTCTAAGTAAACAAGATGCATAAACATAATAAACATCACATGCTATTATATAGTAGTGACATGATATGGCCAATATCATATAGCTCCATTGATCTCCATCTTCGGGGCTCCATGATCATCTTGTCACCGGCATGACACCATGATCTCCATCATCATGATCTCCATCATCGTGTCTTCATGAAGTTGTCACGCCAACGACTACTTCTACTTCTATGGCTAACGCGTTTAGCAATAAAGTAAAATAATTTACATGGAGTTCTTCAATGACACGCAGGTCATACAAAAATAAAGACAACTCCTATGGCTCCTGCCGGTTGTCATACTCATCGACATGCAAGTCGTGAATCCTATTACAAGAACATGATCTCATACATCACAATATATCAATCATCATTTCACAACTTCTGGCCATATCACATCACATGAACAATCGCTGCAAAAACAAGTTAGACATCCTCTAATTGTTGTTGCATCTTTTACGTGGCTGCAATTGGGTTCTAGCAAGAACGTTTTCTTACCTACGAATAACCACAACGTGATTTTGTCAACTTCTATGTACCCTTCATAAGGACCCTTTTCATCGAATCCGCTTCAACTAAAGTGGGAGAGACAGACACCCGCCAGCCACCTTATGCAACTAGTGCATGTCAGTCGGTGGAACCAGTCTCACGTAAGCATATGTGTAAGGTTGGTCCGGGCCGCTTCATCCCACAATACCGCTGAAGCAAGAAAATACTAGTAGTGGCAAGCAAGTTGACAAGATCCACGCCCACGACAAAATTGTGTTCTAATCGTGCATTAGAGAACTACGCATAGACCTAGCTCATGATGCCACTGTTGGGGAACGTTGCAGAAAATTAATTTTTTCCTATGGTTTCACCAAGATCCATCTATGAGTTCATCTAAGCAACGAGCCAAGGGAGTGAGTTTGCATCTACATACCACTTGTAGATCGAGTGCGGAAGCGTTCAAGGGGATGGTGATGATGGAGTCGTACTCGCCGTGATTCAGATCACCGATGACCAAGTGCTGAACGGATAGCACCTCCGCGTTCAACACACCTACGGGACGGGAGACGTCTCCTCCTTCTTGATCCAGCAAATGGGAAGGAGAGGTTGATGATGATCCAGCAGCACGACGGTGTGGTGGTGGATGTAGCAGAACTCCAGCACGGCTTCGCCAAGCGACTACAGGAGGAGGACGAGGTGTAGCAGGGGGAGGGAGGCGCCAAGCACAAGGGTGCGGCTGCCCTCCCCCCTGCCCTCCTTTATATAGGCCCCCAGGGGGGGGGGGGGCGCCGGCCCTGGGAGATTGAATCTCCAAAGGGGGCGGCGGCCAGGGGGGGAGGAGTGCCCCCCAAGGCATGTGGTGCG